>NW_012148186.1:2966044-2977769 GCF_000956105.1 Propithecus coquereli
AGCCAGAGGAAAAAAGAGGCCACAATATGCACAGAGGAATAGATATAAGAACTATAGTGACTTAGTGTCAAAAATATGCAAGCCAGTAGACAATGAAATGGTGTGTGTGTGTGTGTGTGTGTGTGTGTGTATAAAATTAGAACTCATTATGTGGTGTCAATGTCCTTCAAAATAAAAATCTAAATAATGACTTTTTCAGCAAATAAAGCTGAGAGAACTCATTGCTAGCAGGCTACACTATAAGAAATGTTAAGAGAGTTCTTTAGATAGTAATAAAATAAAACCATGTGGAAATTTGTATCTTTACAGAGGAATGAAGTGTGCTGAAAATGGCAAATATGTATCTATGCATAAAAATGCAATGTATAAAAACAATAGCACAAAAATAGAAGGGGAAAATAAAAATACTAAATACGGTGTTATAATTTTCTTAAAGTACAGATGAAGTTGTATAATATATTTTTATTTGAAGGTAGACTTTGCAAAGTTAAAGTCCTTTTTATAACTTAGAGCAACTATTACAAATAAATTTGAGGTATACAAGTAATCTAACAATGGAAATAAAATGTAATCATTAAAATATAAAACCAAAAAATTCAAAAGAATCAAGAAAGAATTAATAATTAAAAATAGAAAAAACAAAAATAAAACAACACAATGTCAGCTACATAAGAGACCATATGTATAATTATTTTAATGTAAGTGTATAAAAAACCTTATTAAAAGTTAGATATTGTCAGATTGAATAAAAACAAGGCCAAATTATATGTTCCTTACAAGAAACTTGCTTTAAATGTATAGAGACATACATAGGTTAAAAACAAAAGTGTGAAAAAAGATATACCATTCAAACAATAATTAAAAGGGTGACTGTCATGGCTATAATGGTAAAAATCAAATTGAACTTAAGAACAAAGAATATTTCCAGGGATAAAGAGAAATACTCATAATGATAAATGAGTCATTTCAGTAAGAGAATCTCATAATTCTAAACATACTTGCTTCAAACAATATGATAGAACTTAAAAAAAAGGCAAAATATACAAAATCCACAGGTATATTAATTGAAAGAACAATTAGATAGAATAGTCAAAAAGATATCAAAGAATTGAACAAAGCTCTTAAACAATTTGACCTAATTAACATTTATAGTACATTCCACGCAACAACAAAAGAATACAAATTCTTCTAAAGTGTACATGAAATATTAATTGAGATAGAACAAATTCTGGATCATAAAACAATTCTGAATATATTTAAAGGAATTAATCATGTAAGGTATGTTCCTGCCCACAATGAAATCATTAGAAATCAATACCAGAAAGATACTTGGAAAATTCTCCAATATTTGGAATTTAGCAACATATTGTTAAATAGAACATGAGTTAAAGAAGATATCCCAAAGATAATTAGAAAAAAAATTTGAAATTTGAACTGAACAAAATGGAAAAGTTTATATAGATATACACACACACATTGTGTGTATCTAATAACACAAAAATAGTAAGTACTTAAAGGGAGGTTGAAAATATTAAAATTTTATATTTAAAAAAACTTTAAATGTGGGTACTAGCAAATTTAAAATTGTATATGTGGCTTGTATTACATTTCTATTTAACAGTGCTGCTTTATAGAACCGTTTCCATATACCCTTATCAAGAATGTCATTTTTTAAATATTTTTTTCTCATTACAACGTATTCACATTCATAGTATTAAACATAGAAAATACAGAAGAGCACAGCTAATATAATTAAAATCACCCATAATTCCACAACTCAGGATAAAAACACTGATATACTGTGTATATACTTCCAGGCTTTTTTTGAGAGCATATAAATGCACATATATGTTTTTACAAAATTGGAATATACTTGATGTACTTTAACTTGCTTTCTTTTATCAGTATGTTGTTAATATATCCCAAATCATTAGTTATCCTAAACATTGCTTGAGGACTTTGTAATTTTTTTCTTCTATGATTGTACTATAATTTATTTAATCTTCAATTGTTTGATATTTAGATTTTATTTCTAATTTTTCAGTATCAAAAGGCTGTGATGGCCATTGTAATAAGTATATTTTTGGACATAGTCATGATTATTTTCCTAGAAGTGTTGTTACCAGGACACTGTATTGCCAGATTGCTCTCTGGATAAATTCATGAGCCCCTACAGTCAATTTCAGTAACAAAGGGCCAGCCCTGGAGTTTTAGATTTTACAAACCAATAATATTTTTAAATGTCCAGACATTTTACTCTTGGGAGAACAACTCAAAACCTTCTCTTAGGCCAGGCGTGGTGGCTCAGGACTGTAATCCTAACACTCTGGGAGGCCGAGGTGGGAGCATTGCTTGAGATCAGGAGTTTGAGACCAGCCTGAGCAGGAGAGAGACCCTGTCTCTACTAAAAATAGAAAAAATTAGCTGGGCATGTAGCTGAGGCAGCAGGATTGCTTGAGCCCAGGAGTTTGCGGTTGCTGTGAGCTAGGCTGACACCATGGCACTCTAGCCTAGGCAACACAGTGAGACTCTGTCTCAAAAAAAAAACGAAATAAGTAGCTGGGCATGGTGGCTCAGGACTGTAATCCTAACACTCTGGGAGGCCGAGGTGGGAGCATTGCTTGAGATCAGGAGTTTGAGACCAGCCTGAGCAGGAGAGAGACCCTGTCTCTACTAAAAATAGAAAAAATTAGCTGGGCATGTAGCTGAGGCAGCAGGATTGCTTGAGCCCAGGAGTTTGCGGTTGCTGTGAGCTAGGCTGACACCATGGCACTCTAGCCTAGGCAACTGAGCGAGACTGTGTCTCAAAAAAAAAAAAAAAAGACTTAGAGTCTTTTTTACTATTTAAAAATTTTTGTTGTTAGGTTGAAATATTAATATTCATATGATGAAGGGATATATTTTTACAAAAAATTTAAACAGTACAGATAAAAGGAGAGTTGCTCTTTATATACCCTCCCCTCAGCCCTATTCACCTGCTCAAAGATCATCACTATGATAAGAGATATCTATACTTTTGATCCTTTTCTCTGTGTATGTACATACATCTGCATATAAAAAATGATACATAATTATACATTCTTTAAAGAATTATACATTCTTTAGATCCTTCCTTGTCAGTGTATAAACTGTTGCATAATGTAACATTCTATGGATGTATCATAGTTTAATAATTTTCTTATTAATGGGCATTATTAAGCTATTTCTCCAGTGTTTTGCTTTTACAAATGGTGCTGCAGTCAAACTCACATATACCTCTTTTGAAACATGGCCAAGTTTTTCCTCCAAGTAGTTACCTAGAAATAGAAATAGAATTGTCTGGTTGAAAAGTCTTTGCATTTAAAGTATTAAGATCAATAAAGTGTAATCATTTGTGGACAACACAGAATTGCACACTTTTCATTTTGTCAGGTAAGGGCATATATTGCTGGGTGCAGTGGCTCATGACTATAATCCCAGCACTTTGGGAGGCTGACGTGGGAGTATTGGGGCCAGGAGTTCGAGACCAGCCTGGGCAACATAGTGAGACCCCTGTCTCTAAAAAAAATTTTTTTTAACTAGCTGGGCATGGTGGCAGGCACTTGTATTCCTAGCTACTCGGGAAGCCAAGGTGGGAGGATCTCTTGAGCCGAGGAGTTCAAGGTTACAGTGATCTGTGATCATACCACTGCACTCCAGCCTGGGCAACATATTAAGACCCTGTATCCCATACTAGATTAGTCAGATTCAGTTAGGCAGGACAGAGTATAGAACTAAAAAGCTTGGGCTCTGGGGCTGGAGAAACTGTTTAAATCCACCCTGTGCTTTTGATTGCATAGGCATGCTTTTTAACCTGTCCAATGTCTTATTTTCCTCATCGGTAAAATGGAAATAGAAATAGTACATATTTCATAAATACTTGGGAGAATTAAATGTGGTAATGTATGTAAGTTGCTCAGCATAGTTTCTGATTCTTAGAAAGTATTGAGTAAATGTTGGCTGTGGTTATAACATGATCATCAATGCATTTAGCCCTTCTACAAGTATTTATTCACTACTTCTATATCAAACGCTGTGCTTTGTGTTTGGATTTGGAAGATGAACTGAATAGTCTGTGTCCTTAAGGAAGCTGGAATGTAAGCTGGAGAGTTTAACACTTAAACAACTAGCTATAATTAGTGTTAATGAAAGTATTAATAAAGTACACTGGGAACAAGTCTAGGCATCATACAAGAGGAAATCTTATATTAAAGGGGCCTTGAAGCCTGGGTGTGGTGGCTCATGCCTATAATCCTAGCACTCTGGGAGGAACTTGAGGTCAGGAATTTGAGACCAGCAAGAGCAAGACCGCATCTCTATCAAAAACAGAAAAAATTAGCCAGGCGTGGTGGTATGCATCTGTAGTCCCAGCTACTTGGGAGGCTGAGGCAGGAGGATTGCTTGAGCCCAGGAGTTTGAGGTTACAGTGAGCTATGGTGACACCACTGCATTCTACCTGGTGTGACAGAGTAAGACTCTGTCAAAAAGAGAGAGAGAAGGAAGGAAGGGAGGGAGGGAAGGAAAAGGAAGAGAAAAGGAGGGAAGAAAGGAAGGGAGGGAGGAAGTGGAGAGAAAAGAAAAAAAGGAAAGGAAAAAAAAAGAGTCCTGGAGGTTTGGAGAAGGATTAAGGGGAGGGTATTGCAACAAGGAAAGCAGTAGAAACAAGGCAAACACCCTAACCCTGAATTAGACTGAGCATGATGTGTTTGTGGTCTGGATCACTGAAGACTAGTGCAGATAGAATTTTAAAGAAGATTAGATTGAGTAGAATACATTATGACTATACAATCAGTATAATTATTGTGTTTGGATATCAGCAGCCTTTAGCCTATGGAAGAAGTCAAGAAGACGAGAGCTGCAATTTAGGATTTAGGTAGAAGTCTAGAGAAGATAGGGGAGATATAATGTTGAATTCTAGTGTTTCTTGAAACACTGGTCGGAGGTGACTTCTCGTGTACTTGAAAATTCTTTGAATTATCTGAATGTTGATTAGTGGCATTGGTATTTATAATAGAATAAGGTCCTTCTGACTGGAAGGAATACTTTCCTTAGAACACCTCTCATTGCTGTATCATCCAAAAGAATGCCAATATTCTCACTGATTTCATGAGGGGAATGAGAAGAGGCAGAGGAAGATAACTTATGGAATTAAGGGCATCAGATGGTATGCGAAGAATTTTGCCCTACCAAAGTTGTCCACAGCCTAAAAATGTTTGACGAATATAGGTATGATCAAAGCCTTCTAATTCTCCAAAGCAGTGTTGTGGAGAATGTGCATCTCTCAGAAGGCAATAGATCCTCAGAGATCAGGACAGGATGTTTTACCTAGAAGACAAATTGTATGTTGGGCTGTAGGACTCATGAAACCCCTGCCTGTTTCAGACGCTGACCGGAAAGGAGATTGAGATTGACATTGAACCCACAGACAAGGTGATGTATGCCCAACACCTCTTCATGCCCTTCTCCTTGCCATTTACATTTGAGTATGCTTATGAACTTGGTCCTTTTGCTCTCCTGCTATCTACATAGCCCTTGTTCTTTCCATTTCCATGGTCTTACCCCTGAGCAGCCCCTGACTACTTGTCCCTCTAAAGGTGGAGCGAATCAAGGAGCGTGTGGAGGAGAAAGAAGGAATCCCCCCACAACAACAGCGGCTCATCTACAGTGGCAAACAGATGTGAGTTTGGAGTGAGAATGAGGGCATGACAATCTTTTATGAAGAAGAGAGGGGCAAGTACTGGAGGTGGACCAGACCTGCCTCTTGTTTTGGGTGCCTTGGACTCTTTGGTGATCTGATGAAGCCTCTAGGCCCCTCCTCAGAATAAGGTTTTTTCAGGTATAAAATAAAATATATAGAACTACAAAGGGAACTAAGTATTTTGAAATACAATTATCAAAATACTAAAACAAATTTGTGATATAGTAATATATGTGCTGCTTTTTTAATATATTAAATGAGATCTAATGGTGGGTCTAACTACCATAATTTTGAAATATTTTTAAGATACCTGCAAACAGTTTTCATACGAATACAATCTAGTTTCTGTTGTTAACAAGTTACCCATATTACTAATACTACTGTGGTTTTTTGCCTGTGTTTAAAATTAAAAGAAATACTATTCTGGGAGGCCGAGGCAGGCGGATTGTTTGAGCTCAGGAGTTCAAAACCAGCCTGAGCAAGAGCGAGACCCCGTCTCTACTAAAAATAGAAATAAATTAATCGGACAACTAAAAATACGTAGAAAAAATTAGCCGGGCATGGTGGCACATGCCTGTAGTCCCAGCTACTTGGGAAGCTGAGGCAGAAGGATCGCTTGAGCCCAGGAGTCTGAGGTTGCTGTGAGCTAGGATGACGCCACGGCACTCTAGCCCGGGCAACACAGTGAGACTCTGTCTCAAAAAAATAAATAAATAAATAAATAAGAAATGCTAAATTTCAGTTAGCGGTTAGTAAAAATAAAGATGGAATTTTTTTTCTCATCCAAGTTCATTCATAGGTCCCCAAAGAGATCTATGAAACTCAGATTAAGAACCCCTGTTCTATATGGCATTTCTAAAGGTTTTTTTTTTTTTTTCTCCTTTTTCCTGCAGGAATGATGAAAAGACAGCAGCTGATTACAAGATCCTAGGTGGTTCGGTCCTCCACCTGGTGTTGGCTCTGAGAGGAGGAGGTGGTCTTAGGCAGTGATAGACCCTCCCTCTGTTTTACCTCCTTACCCTGTCTCTCATAATGAGGCATCATATATCTTCTCACTCTCTGGGACACCAGAGCCACTGACCCCTGCCCTGGATGCCTAGTCTTGCGTGTCTACTGGTGGGAGACTGTGAGGACCCCAGGATACAGTGTTCCTGGCCCAGAGGGCCCTTGCTGGCTGTTGGGTTTTAATTTGCAGTCCTGTGTGTTTCCCTCTCTTATGGCTATGTCCCTGGTTGTCAATAAAATATTTCCTGGCCTCCTGGAATCTTTATTTTATTGCACAAATGTGACAAATCTAAATAGGCCCAATGTTCACCCAGCTCTACCAGGCTGAAGGAGTAGGGCAATGGAAGTGATGGTGCTCTTCTAAGGATTATCAGACTCTAGGAAAGCCTACTTTGAGTGGTGTGCTGCAGCCAGTTCTTACTGGCTCACAAGAGCCAATTATTGACATCTCTTCCCAACTCCATGTTAAGTGACTTGATGTTGGTAGCTTGGAATTGGCCATGATAGGAATATTTACAGAAATTGTCAAACACTATAAATCAGTTCCTCCTCCCAAACTGGCTGTTACACATCCACCAGCATACTACTGACATGGATGGTAGAAACCAGGAGAGTGAATTCTCTCCTGTGGCTCTATTGGACATTCGGGGATGGTTGGAGAAAGGCCTCAGGGCTTAGCAGGTACTACATTCTTTATGCTGGAATATTGCTGAGGGCTTTGGGTTCCACACTATCAAGAGACTGGTATAGAGAAAGGTTGAGTGACAAGCTATGATGGATCACTTAGGTCTCAATTGGGAAGATAAGAGGTGCTATTAATAGAAGAAAAGGCTTTCCTTCCCTGGCTTCTCTAGTGTAGTATAATCTGGCAAGGCTAGGTGGAGAAGTATGGGAGGGTTCCTGTGGCCAGTGCCTTGGAGAGGCTTGAGTCCCGTGTTCTACGTGCGGTCAAGTTGGTACTTTGCTGTAGTCCTCTCCCCCGCGCAGCACCAGAAGGCGCTCTTGCGCGATCGCCAGGCTGACAGCTTAAGCTCGGCGTGGCGACGCTCTAGTCGCCGTTTCTCTATGCTAGGTGGAGTGGCCTTGGCCGCCAGAGTTGCTGGGGTCTGTAAGGCCCTGGAGAAAGCTCCAACTTGGTGTGCGGAGCCTGCGGGTGCTGGTCATGGCGCGGCTCCCGAAGCTGGCAGTTTTTGATCTGGGTGAGGGACTGGGAGGGCAGAATTTCATAGGGCGCTCTCCTTTCCCACACCCCAGCTGCAGCTCTCGAGTCCCCTGCACCTCCCGAGGCTGAACCTTCCCCCTTCTTCCTGTCGCAGATTACACGCTCTGGCCTTTCTGGGTCGATACGCACGTAGACCCTCCTTTCCACAAGAGCAGGTGAGGCAGGGATAGGGAAGACTGGGGCCAGGTGAAGCAGGGGTAGGAAGGCGGGGCCCCGCCGGACCTGAGGGCGCTGTCTCCCTCTCCAGGGACGGAACTGTGCGAGATAGGCGGGGCCAGGACGTCCGACTGTACCCAGAGGTGCCTCAGGTTCTGGAACGATTGCAGGGCCTTGGGGTGCCCGGTGCAGCCGCTTCACGGTAAGAAGAGCGACTAACAAAAGCTGTCAGTGTAATGCTGAAGGATGCATGCATGAAGAGACTTCTCGTGCGTGCTCTGGGTTACAAAAATTTAGGAGGTGCAAATTTGCAAGTATTTGCATATTTTTTCATTGTACCCTCTCCTGTACTATTTAATTATTAAACATTGGCTCAGCACCAGCTGTGTCAGGAAGGCTATGGAGTTGAAAAAAGGGCAAAGAGGCCTATCCATGCTGGAAAAACAGCAAGTTGATTTTCCCCTGGTTATACTTAACTTTCCTTGCAGCCCTGGCCCTTCACTCTCCTAATCCCGTCTATTACACCTTTTTGCAGGACAGGTGAGATAGAAGGAGCCAACCAGCTACTGGAGCTCTTTGACCTTGTCAGATACTTTGCTCATCGGGAAATCTATCCAGGCAGTAAGGTCACACACTTTGAGAGGTATGCGGAGATAAGGGAGGAGCAGGGAGAGAGTACCAGAGAGGCTGGAGGAACCAAGATGCCAGCTTGGCTACCCCTGCCGTGTTTTGCACAGGCTGCGGCAAAAGACCGGAGTTCCTTTCTCCCAGATGATCTTCTTTGATGATGAGAGGCGGAATATTGTAGACGTCAGCAAACTGGGTACTGAGGGGCAAGGAGAGCCATTTGGGGCATGAGAAGAAAGGGTTCTTTCCTAGGAGGGATTAGGTAGACATACACAGGGTGGATGGTCTGCATGATAGGCGGCACCCATAAAAGGTGAGAATAATATGGGAGAGCCCTGAAATCCTGATGAAATGTGATTTTTTTTTCCTTCTAGGTGTTACCTGCATTCATGTCCAGAATGGAATGAATCTTCAAACCCTAACTCAAGGGTTGGAGACATTTGCAAAGGCCCAAACTGGGCCTTGAGGTCCAGCCTGGTAGATGAACTTCATTTGAGGCCTAAAACTGAAAAGAAATCAAGAAGACATTTTCAGGTGCATTTATAATTTATTAAAGTGTATCTCTGTGTGACAGAAGACATCTTACCCACACTGTGGGTGGTTTCTATTTTTCTAGCCTGTGAACCGGGTTAGTTGTCCTGAAATGCGAAGACGGTAATGTGAGACATTAGGCTACATGAGGTTCTGCCATATAAACTTGTGGCAACCCCAAGATTGTGATCCCCTTGTGCTCGAAACCATCCCACCCTACTTTCTTGAGCTCCGTAAAGGCCATGAAGAACCTTCCCACTGGCCCCATTTATTGGGGTGCCGTTACACTGCACATTTCCTTCCAGAGTACAAATACGTAACTGTGGGGGGGGCCTTTTCACGTAACAGAAAATGAAATGGCTGCTTTAAGAGGAGCACGTCCCCCCACTGCTAAATTTGACCAGCCTTTTTAAAAAAATAAATAGGAGCCCGTCGATCTGGGGCTGGTGGCTCGGGTCACGTGACGGCGGTGGTCTTATTTGCGCCTGTTGATGATGTCGCGGCGGCGCCCCAAGACGGGATTGGCTAAGGCGTGATGAGACCTCACCCTCCCCGGAACAAGGCGGAAGTGTGCAGGACGCCGAGGGGCGGAGGCGGGAGAGGCAAGGGCACTATGAGTGGTCTCGGCAGACTCTTCGGGAAGGGTGAGCCCGGGCGGAACTGGTCCGCTAGGAGGTGCTGGCCGGAACGGGGGGGAGAGAAGACCGCGGGAACGTTCAGTATGAGCGCAGTGCCGGGAAGGGGAAGAGACCCAGGAGACAGGCTGACACGAAAACAGATGAGATGGCGGAGCAAGGCTCATCTCCGGGCCAGAGGCCTGCCTTGTCAGGGCGCCTTGCCCTGGTCTGCCTTCCTTGCCTGAGTGGAAGGCGTGGCGACCGTGCTTGGCTCCGACTGTTCAGGCTTGGGGACGAGTTTCCCCGCTCTCTTCATCCAGTGCTTTCCGAAACTTTGTTCTACTTTGTGCTGGGCAAGAGGGATCTAAGGTGAAGAAGAAAGACTGTCTTCTTAAAGCTCATATCTGGTAGGGAGAGACAAGCAAAACCAGGCATTTACAGTGCGGTGTAGCAATTCAATGATGGATTTGCTCCTGAAAAAACAGAGAAACACAGAAGTAGGCATTGGGGGTGGTGACCAAGAAGGCTAGTAGTTTGCCAGGTGGAGAATTGAGGTACTCCAGGAAGCAGTAACAGGCTATGACAAGCGCAGAGGCAGGAACGAGTATGGTATATTTAGGGGAAAGAGAAGCTCTGGCTGCCTTGTAGAGCGAGTGTGTGTGATGAGGAGGAAAGTGTGGAGGGAAGGTAATCTCCCTGAAAAGTTTTGCATTTTATCCTGTAGGCAATGGAGAGTATGGAAGGGTTTTAAGCAGGCAGGGGTCATCAGATTTTTATTTGGAAAAATGATTCTGAGTATAGAAGAAGAGAGAAATTGGGATCAGATTTTCTTTTTCTCTAGCTTTCTGTACTTCATTCAGTTTGATCCTGTGCAGTCAGAACCTTGAGCATCTTCTAAGACAGCAAGTGGAACAGTGTCTATTAACAGTGACTGGAAATGACTTGAAAGGCAGTTGGAACAGTGAAAAGAATATTGGCTTTGGAAGTCATACTGCCACATTTCAATTCTTGCATAATCTCTTACTAGTTGGGATTTTTAACCTCTTTGTGCCTGTTTTCACATTTGTAAAGTGAAGATAGTACATTCATTGTAGAGAATTATTTAGGGATTAGCAATAGTACAGTCAGGTGCCTAGCACGTACTTTGCACTCAATGATTGGTGGCTAATATTTTTCCTTCACACCATATGGGCCTGCTCCATTGAACTCTTCAGGGAAGAAGGAGAAGGGGCCAACCCCTGAAGAAGCAATACAGAAACTAAAGGAGACAGAGAAGATACTGATCAAGAAACAGGAGTTTCTGGAGCAGAAGATTCAACAGGAGCTCCAAACGGCCAAGAAGCATGGGACCAAGAATAAGAGAGGTAATGAGGGAAAAGAGCTGATGGGGAGGGCAGAGGTGAGAAGCAGGTGCTTCTGACTCTGATGTTCAGAGTGTGGGCTGGGTCAGCTGCCCTGCAGGCTTTGCGGAGGAAGAAAAGATTGGAACAGCAGCTGGCACAAACTGATGGGACATTATCTACCCTGGAGTTTCAACGTGAGGCCATCGAGAATGCCACCACCAATACAGAAGTGCTTCGTACCATGGAGCTTGCTGCTCGAGGCATGAAGAAGGCCTACCAGGACATGTGGGTATGGGGGGAGGGGAGGAGAGGACCCAGGCACTGGGAAAGGTGGTTTGGTATTACACTTTGAACTTCAGAGCCTCTCAGAATGTGAATCTATAGTATAAATGCTTGTCATGGCTAGATCTCTGTCAGCCTCCTTGTTCCTTTTGGTGCCTGGGGCATTCTAGGGAAGAAAGATGATTTTCTCTAATTCTTTTTTTTTTTTTTTTTTTTGAGCACAGTC
>NW_012148186.1:2977819-3011648 GCF_000956105.1 Propithecus coquereli
CTAGAAACAGGCCAAAGGGGCAGGAGGAGGGGTTGTAGGTCTCAGTGGAATGACAGAACAAGTTTGGTGGAAATGACAAGAGTGAGGACAGGACGTTGTGGTCACAGAGGTGTTATCTGGATTTAAGATTTTGTATAGAGGGTTGAGAGATGGGAGGCAGAGAAAATAACAAGGGAAGAATCCAAATTCTTGTATCTTCCATCCTCCAAACTAGAACAAAAACTCCAATAACAGATTATGCCATGGGTTACCGGTGAATTCCCATTTATTGACAGTCTGACCCTGCTGGCAGGATGGTTCCAAAGTTTTGTTGGAAGCCAGCTCTACATCTTCAATGTAGCAAGATAGAGCAGTTGACCCAGGCAGACCATAGTAAGGAGGCCCACCCAGTCCTGCCCATCTTCTGCTCCCATAAGCTGGCCCCTGGATAGGTGACTTGGTGGCAGCTCTAGTCTCATCATGTATAGAGGGCAAACTAGTTCCTTCAAGGAACATGTATTAAACTGCCTAGTATATACAAAAATACTGCTAGGTCCTGAAGACACGAAGGTGGACAAATTGTAGTCTTTCTGTGAGGAGTCAGAAATTGGCAAGGGAGACAGACATATAAGAAGTGAAAAACAGGCTGGGCAAGGTGGCTCACACCTGTAATCCTAGCACTTTGGGAGGTGGAGGCAGGAGGACTGCTTGAGCTCAGGAGTTCGAGACAAGCCTGTGCAAGAGTGAGACCCCGTCTCTACCAAAAATAGAAAAATTAGCCGGGTGTTGTGGCATGCATTTATAGTTCCAGCTACCGGGGAGGCTGAGGCAGGAGAATCCCTTGAGCCAGGAGTTTGAGGTTGCAGTGAGCTACGATGACAACACTGTACTCTACCCAGGTGACAGAGTAAGACTCTTGTCTCAAAAAAAAAAAGAAGTAAAAAACAGTGCAGTGAGATAAAATGCTATAAACAAACAAAGAAGGAGATGTAAAGGCAGGCTTTATAGAGAAGGCGACATTCATACTGTTCAAAACAAAAAAAGGGATTCCTCCAAGCAGGTTAAGTAGAGAATGGTAGATTGGTTGGTTTAGGCAGGAGGAACAACATGAGGCTTACAGGCTTGAGAACACGACATGCAAGATTTCAATCTGAACACAGCATAGGGTTCTAGAAGGGGAATGTACCTGGAGAAGTAATTAGGATCCAAGTCTGAGAGGCCTCATATGTCAGGCTATTTTGACTTTATCCTTGAGTTATATCCATGAGTATAAAACTCATGGTCAAATTTTGTTGTGCATTAAAATCACAGCTTGTTTTTGTAAAAATACTGGGCGAGGCATGGTGGCTCATGCTTGTAATCCCAGCACTTGGAGAGGCAAGAGGATCACTTGAGGCCAGGAGTTCAAGACTAACCTGGGCAACATAGCAAGACCTCATCTCTATAAAAAAATTTTAATTAGCTGGGTATTGTGGCACGCACCTGTAATCCTAGCTACTTGGGAGTCTAGGATTCAGGAGACCCTGTTTCTAAGAGAATTAATTTCAAAAAAATTTTTTTTGAGACAGAGTCTTGCTCTGTCGCCTGAGCTAGAGTGCTCTGTCGTCAGCCTAGCTCAAAGCAACCTCACACTCCTGGGCTCAAGCGATCCTCCTGCCTCAGCCTCCTCAGTAGCTGGGACTACAGGCTCGCACCACCACACCTGGCTAATTTTTCCTATTTTTAGTAAGAGACGCGGTCTCATTTTTGTTCAGGCTGGTCTCGAATTCCTGACCTCAAGCAATCCTCCCGCCCTCAACCTCCCAGAGTGCTAGGATTACAGGCGTGAGCCACCGCGCCCGGCCGATTTTCTCTAATTCTTAAAGATCCTTTGGGGAAGGGAATGCAACCTGTCCTCTCCCATGTGGCTTCTTGCTGTTTCTCAGCCCAGACTTACCTCTTTATAATTTTCTAGGGATCTCTTCTACCTGATGGCCATGGGCTTATCAGTGTGAGGCCACAAGGCAGGAGGAGTTTTATTTCTGTGAGATGAGAAAGTCAGGGGGGTTATTGCCTGATTTCTTGGCTGTGTATCTTGTTCTCAGGGACATTGACAAGGTAGATGAACTGATGGCTGACATCACAGAACAACAGGAGGTGGCCCAGCAGATCTCAGATGCCATTTCTCGGCCTGTGGGCTTTGGAGATGATGTGGATGAGGTGATTTGGGGGTGAGGGGTCAGGGAATATTGGAGAAAGCATGGAAGGAATTCCAGAAGGAATGGCCAAGAGAGGATCTTGGGGCATATTTGGGGGTGAACTCCAAAAGCAGTATGTTTTTAGAAGTAGAAGTTTCCTTTCTTCATCTTGAACAGTCTTGTCATCCCATATCCAGGATGAACTGTTGGAGGAGCTGGAGGAGCTGGAACAGGAGGAATTGGCCCAGGAGTTGTTAAACGTGAGCGACAAGGAGGAAAAACCCCCAGTCAAATTGCCTAGCGTACCCTCTACACATCTGCCTGCAGAGCCAGGTACGTGGGGTTGTTCTGTTGTCTCAAGGACTTGAGAGGGTGGGAGAGATATGGGGAAAGATTATTCTTCATTCACCCCGCCTCAAAGAGCCAGGCAGAGAGAGCTGCTGCTGCAGTTGTGCAGTTTGTTGACCTCATAAGGACACCTGGCTAGAAGGGAATGGGGACTGAAATCCAGCCTGCACTCCACTCATAAAGCTGTGTACTCTGGTTTAAGACTGCAAATGGCCAGGTGCGGTGGCTCACGCCTATAATCTTAACACTTTAGGAGGCTGAGGCAGGAGGATTGCTTGAGCCCAGGAGTCTGAGGTTGCTGTGAGCTAGGCTGATACCATGGCACTCTGGGCAACAGAGCGAGACTCTTGTTTCAAAAAAAAAAGGGCTGCAAATGCTGGGAACAAGAAGCACCTTTTTCCTAATTTGCACAAAGGTGCTATGGGAATGGGCAGCAACCCAGCAAGCAGAAGGACCACACCTTTTAGTTTCATTGCTGGGGAGAGAGAATTCCATAGGCTCTGAATGTCACAGCAGGGGATAATTGGGAGTTGCTGAGACCTTAACATTTCTCTTTTCTTTCTCTGGGTATCCTTGTTCCCAAAAGCTCCCAAAGTGGATGAAGACGAAGAAGCACTAAAGCAGTTGGCTGAGTGGGTATCCTGATGAGTCTGGGCTTGTTTGCCTTCTGCTGCCTTTCTTGGCCCCTATTCCTTAAGTGCCAAATGCTAAGCTAAAGGAGCATAGCTTTTTGGGGAAGTCCTGCTGAAGGTAGTGGTGTCACCCTGCCTGAGAAAGGGCTCTGCTGCCCTCCCAGCCCTGGCTCCAACTCTGAAGAAGATCTTACTGTAGAAGGAGCCCCTGGGCTCCCTTCTCTTTGATAGCAGTTACAGTGTCCTTGTTCCCAATAAAATTGGGCAGATGGAACCCTAGTATCTATATTGCCTTGTCTACCTTGGGAACTCTTCGCCTGGTCTGTGGATCCTTTTTTTGAGCAATGAATAATAATGGGAGTAATGAAGGAGGGTTGGAACATAGGGCAAGTGGGCATTTCCAACATCTTAACCTGTTCCAGGCAGACACTGTTTCATCCTTCAAGTTGGTTTGTCCTAGAGTTGCCTGGTGCTGAGGTTGAAGAAACTGCTATCTGTTGTTTATCTTAGAACCATGTGGAGCCATCTCTGAGTTTTCCCTCATCACTTTCCCCCAGTCGTGCCTCTGCCAAGACAGCCCTATTTTTCTCTTGCAAAGCAGATTTTCAACGACACGGAGTATCCTTCAAGGGATAGAAGGAACAAGTAGCTTTCCTTTATCCAGAACCCACAGTTAACAGTTTTCACTACTAGAAGGCTTAATTTGTCACTTCTGTGTATGGGAGCAATAGTGTGAGGAGCTCTGACTCCTTGGTACTGTTTCAGTAATGGTGAAGGTGACACAGGAGGAGGGAAAAGGAACCAACGTACTTCATACACCTTAGTACCCATATCTAAAAGAACAAACAATGTCATCACTTTGGACTATAGGCAGGTAGAGCCACAGTCAAAGTGGAGCAACCAGGGCTTTTGCCCCATTGCTTGAACATTTAGACAGCACAAAAATGTAAAATAATGAGCATGTACTTAATTGGAATAATAAAGCTTTCCAAAATCAGGCATTTATCTGAGTACCCCCTCCCCCATGAGCTACATTGTCAGTTACACTGTTGACTTACACAGGTGTCAAGATTACTGGTTACAGGCTCTTGGCAGAAGTCCACCTCTTACCCTCAGCAATGTTCCCTACTAAGGTTCTCCTGAAGAAAGACTGTCTTTGATGCTAGCTGATAAAACTAAATCAGATTTATTTTTGGTATAAAAGATTTTTAGCCCCAGACCCTCCTGCTTTGCTCCTCTCTCAGCCCCCTCCCTCAGCCATTTTCAAGTAGTGATTTCCAAGGATCGGTGACGATTAGTGGTGGTCGGGGGCTGGCACATGGCCTCAAGCAGCCTGATCTCATGGGTGGGTTGCTCAGGTTGGAACTTGAGCACCCAGGGATCCTTGAGGATGTCCAGGATGGTGGCACGGTTGGTAGCTGGGCGTAGCATCTGGAGGATCAGGTTCTAGGGCAGGGAGAGAGAGGTCTTGGCTGAGCTTGCCCCCCCATTGTGCCACATAGGCAATGAGCAGCTGGATCTAAGAAAGAAGCAGGATAGCCCATCACACTACTCTGGTGAGAGGGAATGTGGCTCTGATTTTGTCCTGGAGAGCCAGGCATTTAACTCCTTGGAGGGGCAGGTAAGAATTCTTGGGGGGAATCCCGTGTATAATCCTCTTTTGGCCTAAAGGGATAGAAGCTACAACTTGCATATCAAGCATATTTAAGGTTTGGAGTCCAGTGGTTGGCCCTTTAAGCCCTCCCCACTATTATAGGGCAAGGCTAGAGTGTGAGATGGCTCTGGCTTAGGAAGAACCTTCCCCCCAGGGTTGGGAGGACTAGATTGGGTATATACCCCCCCCTGTGGGTCATCCCTGAGGCCTCAGCCCTCCTGGGGGAGCCAGCACCTTGCACTCCTGGGAGATGGTGTAGTTAGGTGGGAAAGTGACCTCCTTCTGAGTCTCTCTCAGCAGCTTCTTAAGATTGGTGTCATCAAAAGGCAGATGGGCAACCATTAGAGTGTAGAGGATGACGCCCATGCTCCAGGTGTCGGACAGGAAAGGGTTGTAGGGCAAGCCTAGCAAGATCTCCGGGCAGGCATAAGCAAAGCTGCCGCAGTAGGTCTGGCTGAGATGGGAAAAGCAGTTGAGCTGGCGGTAAGAAGGGCTACTACGCACAGGCTGGTTAGAAGGCACCATCTTGGCGAAGCCAAAGTCCGATATCTTCACGTTCTCTTGTTTGTCCAGCAACAGGTTCTCCAACTTTAAGTCCCTACCAGCAGCAGAAAGGCTGGGGGTCAGGCTGGAGAGAGGGCTTAGTATTAGACCAGGAGCTGAAGGGCCAGGGGTCAGAGGCTAGAGATGGGGACAGGCAAAGTGGGAGGGAGATGCTTATGAGGTCACATGGTAGAGAGAAAGGATAGCCATGGAGTTGTGAGCAGAGCCCCAGGGGGAGAGAGAAGTTGGTATCTGAGGAACACTGGGAGCTCACCACTATATTTCATAAAGTATTCTGCACACAGTGAGTACTCTATAAGTGTCCTTGACCAGATGACTAAAATAGAGTGGATGAATGGGCCAATATTGAGGAGGGAGTTCAAGGGAGGAAAAAAAGGGCAGAAAATAGGAAACATGCATAAAACCCTGTGAGAGCTCAAAGGCCCCAGTCCAGGTGGCAGTGCCCTCACCGGTGCACGATGCCCTTGCTGTGCAGGTAGGTGATGCCCAGGGCCATCTGAGAGAACCACTTGCCAGCAAGGGGCTCAGAGCAGGCCCCATAGCGCTGGATCCATTCAAGGACATCACCACCCTGAGCCAGCTCCAGAATGATGTATACTCGGGATGTGGTCTCGATGGCCTGATAGAAGTTGATGAGGTACTTGTGCCGCAAGACTTTCATTACCTGACCCCAGAAGAGAGACCCATCAAATCTGGGAAGGGAGACCCTGGCTGCATTCCCAATCCTCCGCTACCCTCCCTCTGCTACTTACTTAGAACTTTGCAATGAATCAAACCCTGACCCCCAGAGGGCTGGTGGCCTGTGGGAAAACTCTGTTTTGCACTTTTACTTTTTGGGTGGCTAGAGGTGAGTGGATGGGTGGGAAAGAAGTTGAATTTACATCAAAGAATTTTCCTAGCTGCTTAGTTCTGGTTTGGGGGATTCTGGCCCCACCCTCTCCTAGCCATATCCCTTCTGAGGAACCTCAAACAGCTTAGTACCAAGCTCCAGTTCCCTCTTCCAGCCCTTTCCAACCTGTATCTCACGGGGCAGGAACTTGTTAAGATAGTCCTCAGAGGCCTTCTTCTTTGAGATGATCTTGACAGCTACCATGACCTTTTGCTTTGTGTAGTAAGCCTCATACACTGTCCCATAGGAACCATTGCCAATGACTTTGCCCACCTCGTAACCATACTCCTCCATGACAGAGCGGTAGGCTGTAGTGGTTGGTGCTGCCTCTAAGGCATCTCCCTTCCCCATGGTGTTGGGTTTGCTGAGAACAGGGAGCTTTGCTACTTGGAAGCCTCCTGTCTACTGACAGGCCAACACCTTGAGCCACTGAAGGCTAGGGTACCAAAGTGAAGTTAGTCTCCGAATGCTTGCCTGTGTAGTCACACAAGTCTGGGAAGCTGGGCTCAACCCTCCGCTGGGAACTTGGAGGGGGAAAGAAAGGAGAAGCAGTTCTTTTTGTCTCCACTGGCTGTTGTTCCTTTTTCCTCTTGGTTACGGAACTCCCCCAGAGTACCACGTTCTGTACACATCACAATCTACCTTCTAATCATCATTGGCCACAAAGCTTGAGAATGAAGTGCCATTTGGAAAACATTCATTCCTGAAGGGAACTTCCACAATCTGGTGAGACTCCCTCTATAGATCCAGCCCCTTCCTTCATGTTTATTGAGCACCTACTGTGTACCAGACAGTGTGCTGAGTACTTGGATCAAATGTCACCCAAGTGTCATTCCAGACTTTTCTCCCTGCCTTGGTCCCTACATCCAATCTATCATCAAATCCTGTCTCTTCTACCTCCTAATTATCTCTTTAATAATACACTCAAGGCTTTCCAAGCCCACTGCTGTTCCCTTAGTTCAATAAAGCCAACAGAGACCATGCCCCTAGAGTTTACAATCCACCATGAGAAACATATGAGTGTGAGAATTACAGAGAATTGCAAGGTGTTGAAACATGTTCTAGGAATCTAACCTTGAAAGACATCTTTTTTTTTCTTTTGAGACAGAGTCTTACTCTGTCGCCTGGGCACTAAAATGCCATGGTGTCAGCCTAGTTCACAGCAACCTCAAACTCTTGGGCTCAAGTGATCCTCCTGCCTTAGCCTCTTGCATGGCTGGGACTAGGGTTCTGCTTGGCAATGACAATGAAACAATGAGAAAGGTGTCAAGAACATAGGCAAGGCCAGGCACAGTGGCTCATGTCTGTAATCCTAGCACTCTGGGAGGCCGAGGCAAGAGGATCGCTTGAGCTCAGGAGTTCGAGACCAGCTCTGAGCAAGAGCGAGACCCCATCTCCACTAAAAATAGAAAAAATTAACAAGTCAACTAAAAATAGAAATAAAAACTTAGCCAGGCATGGTGGCACATGCCTGTAGTCCCAGCTACTCAGGAGGCTGAGGCAGGAGGATCGCCTGAGCCCAGGAGTTTGAGGTTGCTGTGAGCTAGGATGACGCCACGGCACTCTAGCCAGGGAAAAAAGGGGAAACTTTTTTCAAAAAAAAAAAAAAAAAAAAAAACATAGGCAAGAATGTGGCTGAAATGATGGAATGCAGAATCTAAGCTGCATGGATAGACAAGCTAGAAACAGGCCAAAGGGGCAGGAGGAGGGGTTGTAGGTCTCAGTGGAATGACAGAACAAGTTTGGTGGAAATGACAAGAGTGAGGACAGGACGTTGTGGTCACAGAGGTGTTATCTGGATTTAAGATTTTGTATAGAGGGTTGAGAGATGGGAGGCAGAGAAAATAACAAGGGAAGAATCCAAATTCTTGTATCTTCCATCCTCCAAACTAGAACAAAAACTCCAATAACAGATTATGCCATGGGTTACCGGTGAATTCCCATTTATTGACAGTCTGACCCTGCTGGCAGGATGGTTCCAAAGTTTTGTTGGAAGCCAGCTCTACATCTTCAATGTAGCAAGATAGAGCAGTTGACCCAGGCAGACCATAGTAAGGAGGCCCACCCAGTCCTGCCCATCTTCTGCTCCCATAAGCTGGCCCCTGGATAGGTGACTTGGTGGCAGCTCTAGTCTCATCATGTATAGAGGGCAAACTAGTTCCTTCAAGGAACATGTATTAAACTGCCTAGTATATACAAAAATACTGCTAGGTCCTGAAGACACGAAGGTGGACAAATTGTAGTCTTTCTGTGAGGAGTCAGAAATTGGCAAGGGAGACAGACATATAAGAAGTGAAAAACAGGCTGGGCAAGGTGGCTCACACCTGTAATCCTAGCACTTTGGGAGGTGGAGGCAGGAGGACTGCTTGAGCTCAGGAGTTCGAGACAAGCCTGTGCAAGAGTGAGACCCCGTCTCTACCAAAAATAGAAAAATTAGCCGGGTGTTGTGGCATGCATTTATAGTTCCAGCTACCGGGGAGGCTGAGGCAGGAGAATCCCTTGAGCCAGGAGTTTGAGGTTGCAGTGAGCTACGATGACAACACTGTACTCTACCCAGGTGACAGAGTAAGACTCTTGTCTCAAAAAAAAAAAGAAGTAAAAAACAGTGCAGTGAGATAAAATGCTATAAACAAACAAAGAAGGAGATGTAAAGGCAGGCTTTATAGAGAAGGCGACATTCATACTGTTCAAAACAAAAAAAGGGATTCCTCCAAGCAGGTTAAGTAGAGAATGGTAGATTGGTTGGTTTAGGCAGGAGGAACAACATGAGGCTTACAGGCTTGAGAACACGACATGCAAGATTTCAATCTGAACACAGCATAGGGTTCTAGAAGGGGAATGTACCTGGAGAAGTAATTAGGATCCAAGTCTGAGAGGCCTCATATGTCAGGCTATTTTGACTTTATCCTTGAGTTATATCCATGAGTATAAAACTCATGGTCAAATTTTGTTGTGCATTAAAATCACAGCTTGTTTTTGTAAAAATACTGGGCGAGGCATGGTGGCTCATGCTTGTAATCCCAGCACTTGGAGAGGCAAGAGGATCACTTGAGGCCAGGAGTTCAAGACTAACCTGGGCAACATAGCAAGACCTCATCTCTATAAAAAAATTTTAATTAGCTGGGTATTGTGGCACGCACCTGTAATCCTAGCTACTTGGGAGTCTAGGATTCAGGAGACCCTGTTTCTAAGAGAATTAATTTCAAAAAAATTTTTTTTGAGACAGAGTCTTGCTCTGTCGCCTGAGCTAGAGTGCTCTGTCGTCAGCCTAGCTCAAAGCAACCTCACACTCCTGGGCTCAAGCGATCCTCCTGCCTCAGCCTCCTCAGTAGCTGGGACTACAGGCTCGCACCACCACACCTGGCTAATTTTTCCTATTTTTAGTAAGAGACGCGGTCTCATTTTTGTTCAGGCTGGTCTCGAATTCCTGACCTCAAGCAATCCTCCCGCCCTCAACCTCCCAGAGTGCTAGGATTTACAGGCGTGAGCTACCACATCCGGCCTAAATAAAAATTTAAAGAATTTTTAAAAATACTGATGCTAGCCAGGTGTGGTGGCTCACGCCTGTAATCCTAGCACTCTGGGAGGCCGAGGGCGGGAGGATTGCTTGAGCTCAGGAGTTCGAGACCAGCCTGAGCAAAAGCAAGACCCTGTCTCTACTATAAATAGAAAGAAATTAGGCAAACAACTAAAAATAGAAAAAATTAGCTGGGCATGGTGGTGCGTGCCTGTAGTCCCAGCTACCTAGCAGGCTGAGGCAGGAGGATCGCTTGAGCCCAGGAGTTTGAGGTTGCTGTGAGCTAGGCTGCCACCACAGCACTCTAGCCTAGGCAAGAGGAGTGAGACTCTGTCTCAAAAAAAAAAAAAAAAAAAAATACTGATGCCTCTGAGATCCTGATTTTAAAAAACCCTTCCAGTAGCAACGTGAAAAATGATCCAAGAAGAAAGTGACCAGTAGACTACCAAGATAGCTGTTATGGTGAGAGAAGATGAGTCCTGAACGAAGGCAGTGGTAGAGGGCAAGCAGTTGGAAGATACTCAGGAAATAAGTGGAGAGGGCTTGGTAACATTGATATTTGAGGGGTAGATATTGAGAAAGAGGCCCAGGTTTCTGGCTTTATAGACCAGGTGGTTGTCAGTTAAAGATGATTCCAAAGCCACTCGAAGTTACTTTTCTAATCACAAAATTCATTGTCTAAAAAACTCAACCACTTAATTCTTGGAACCTCAGCTATGACTGCAGGGAGAAGGGCTGAGTCAGAAAGGGCAATAATTATAGAAGTAAGTAAATGAAGGCCTTTTCAGGCCAGAAGCCACTTGTGATTTTCCACTGTACTTCCTCCCCCAGGGAGAGAGAACCTTAAGTCAGCTTCCTTACACGTAGCTACCAGGCGGCCAAACGTAAGTCACTGACCAGAGGTCTGATTTCCGGGGCGGGAGGTGGCGGGGGAGTCCCTTGGCGGCAGATCCCCTTTAAAATAGCTGAGACAGACACAAGGGTAAACTTTTTCAAAATAATCTGCAATAAAAAGTTAAGAGAAGCCCAAAGACATACACAAAGTTAAAAGTAAGAACAAAAGCACGGAAAGAAACGAACGAACGGCAGAATTCTTTACCTCTAACAATAACCCTGCCAAGCTGCTCAACTCACAGTGTAGAGAACACCCTATCTTTTTGCGTGCCTCTCTGCACCAGACCGGCCTCCGCCTTGCTAGTCGTCGGGAAATGAAAGGTCGCCGTCTGGCCCGGGAAGTCATTCTTATCTATGTGTTTATTCTTTTGACGAGGGCCATTCACGACAGGTGAGAGAGGACTGAGGTGAGATTCAGACGGTGGGACCTTCCCATGGGAGCGATGCGCAAAGCCTCACCCCTGCCCGGGTTGGGGGACCCCTGAACCTCCTTCTCGCGGCTCGACCTCTGCAGCCGATGGCAAGTCCCATCGATTCAGCCGGCGAACGCTACGGGGCGTCCACTCGGTGCGGACTCAGCCGCCGCTGGTGCTCCATCTCCCTGGCCATCGCTGGGCGCGTGTGGCGGTCACAGCTCTCAGGCCTCCACCAGCGCGAGCCACAGGCGGACGCTCCCGGCCCAGGCTCTCGCGCCCCAAATCTTCCCGGGAACAAGCGGGCGGCCCGGCAGCGATTCTTGTCTCGAAGCGGGGCCTTAGTCCTCGCTGCTAGGACTCCTCCCCGGGAAACCGTCCGCGAAGAGTCCGAGCTGCCACAGCAGCGAGAGCCCCGCTAGATCCAGGAAAGCAGCTTTCGGCCAGGCTGAGGTCCCCGCTGGTGAGGGCGGAAGTGGTAAGACTGACGTGTCCTGGGCTGCTCTCCTGATCGCCGGGAGGACCCCCGCCCGGGACGGGCGAGCCCAGCCTCGCGGGGTCCCTGTACCTGGGTCGGGCCTCCGGCTGGAGAAAGCTTATCTGGCAGCACTTGGCTGAGCCGAGTGCGGTGTCCAGGGTGGGGTGGCCGCAGCAGCCGCGATCAGGCGCAGCGGCGGACAACCCCGTGGAGGTCGGCCGTCAGGTCCTCTCCAACCCTCAGCTACCGCGCCGCTCAGGGGGAGACCCCGGCAGGAGCCAAAGGGCAGCTACAGGGCTGCAGAGGCCGCTGGCGCTGCCTCGGCCAGCCCTTCCCGCGCGGTGAGGACCGCGGGGCTGTGGCGGGAAGGGACCCGAGGTGCGAGGCCACGGAGTTGCCATGGAAACGGGCCAGCGCGCGCTGCAGGGGCCCCCGGTGGGCGGGCGCGTGCTGCGGGAGGGGTGAACCCCAAGTTGGAAGGATTAGAGAGCAGAGGCGGAGCCCAGTCTTTGGGATAGAGAGACGTAGAGTGAGAGATGTGGGGGTTGAGAGGGCCACTGGGAGGAAGTGGAGCAATGGGTGTCAATTCGAGAGACCTAACCTAGGGGGTCATTAGTTGATCTCCGGTTTCTGTAACCAACAGCAGGACTCCTCCAAACAGGTTCCACTGCCTTAAGGATGACAATCCTAGGGCACCCTCGAAGTTGGAGCTGCCAGTGGTTGCCAATCCTGATACTGCTGCTGGGCATAGGCCATGAGCCAGGGGTGGAAGGCGTGACACACTACAAGGCCGGTGACCCTGTCATTCTATATGTCAACAAAGTGGGACCCTACCATAATCCTCAGGAAACTTACCACTACTATCAGCTTCCAGTCTGCTGCCCTGAGAAGATACGTCACAAAAGCCTTAGCCTGGGCGAAGTGCTGGATGGGGACCGAATGGCTGAGTCTTTGTATGAGATCCGCTTTCGGGAGAATGTAGAGAAGAGAATTCTGTGCCACATGCAGCTCAGTTCTGCACAGGTCAGCCCTTTACACTGGTTATCACTTAGCCCTCCTTCCCAGGAACTAACAAGTGCCTTACATTTAAGGTTCAGGGTACCTTTATGGAAATTTTCTTATTTGATTCTAACTACAACCCCGTGTGGCAGACAGGGAAGGTGATTTTATTCTAATTCAATTGACTAAGAAACATCCTTAATAAAGATTACATAGATAATGAATTGCAGAGCTGATATTATTAGAACCCAGGATTCCTTTACTGCAAGCTTTGTTGGTAATAAGGTCCCAACTATCACTCCTACATAGCTCATTTTCCTTCCATACCTACCTCTTGGCTCTTTCTTAGCCGGCTCCTTTAGTCTCTACCTAGCCTTGCCTATCATACTTTTTATTTAGTGAATTCTAACATTTCTCCTTAGTCCACTCCAGACCTTCTCACACCTTGCCTCTCTCCTTTTTCTAAGCTTTAACCCTGTCAAATCGTACTTATTCTTTTTTGGAGAACCCCAACATAGTAGAGTCTAACCCAGTGATCCTCAAAAGGGGACAGTTTTGTCTCCCAAGAGATATTTGGCATTGTCTGGAGACATTGCTACTGGAGTGTAGTGGGAAGAGGCCAGGGATGCTGCTCCCTACGATGCACAGGACAGCCCGCCTGCAACAAAGAATTATCCATCCCCAAACATCGGTAGTGCTGAAATTGAGAAACCTTGCTCTAACCCTAGGCCTGGGGAGGGGAGGTCTTGTGTGACCAACTCCTGATTTACTCCTTATAGGTGGAGCAGCTGCGCCAGGCCATTGAGGAACTATACTACTTTGAATTTGTGGTAGATGACTTGCCAATCCGTGGCTTTGTTGGCTACATGGAGGAGAGTGGCTTCCTGCCACACAGCCACAAGATAGGACTCTGGACCCATTTGGACTTCCACCTAGAATTCCATGGAGATCGAATTATATTTGCCAATGTTTCAGTACGGGATGTCAAGCCCCACAGCTTGGACGGTTTACGACCCGATGAGTTCCTAGGCCTCACTCACACTTACAGTGTGCGCTGGTCTGAGACTTCAGTGGAGCGTCGGAGTGACAGGCGCCGTGGTGATGATGGTGGTTTCTTTCCCCGAACACTGGAAATCCATTGGTTGTCCATCATCAACTCCATGGTGCTTGTGTTTTTACTGGTGGGTTTTGTGGCTGTCATTCTAATGCGTGTGCTTCGGAATGACCTGGCTCGCTATAACTTGGACGAGGAGACCACTTCTGGAAGTTCTGGTGATGACTTTGACCAGGGTGACAACGGCTGGAAAATTATCCATACAGATGTCTTCCGCTTCCCTCCATACCGTGGTCTGCTCTGTGCTGTGCTTGGCGTGGGTGCCCAGTTCCTGGCCCTTGGCACTGGTGAGGTGATAAGAATTAATCAGGGATTTCTCTCAAGGGGTAGAACTAGGTAGGTAGTTTGTTCAGAAAAGGTCAGTGGATCTTCTCTTCTGTCTGAGATGAGGGGCAGACGTAAGGGATGGGGTGGCTTTATCAAGGATGTATGTATTCTATTGTGGGTTTTATGGACAACAGAATTGGGGAGATTGTTTTGCTGGAGGCCCTGGGTCTGGGAGAAAGACCTGATTCCTCTGAAATAGCTAGAAGAGGGATAGGTGAGGCCTAACACAGGCTTTCCACTACCACCCTGCAGGCATTATTGTCATGGCACTGCTGGGCATGTTCAATGTGCACCGTCATGGGTCCATTAACTCGGCAGCCATCTTGTTGTATGCCCTGACCTGCTGCATCTCTGGCTACGTGTCCAGCCACTTCTACCGGCAGATTGGAGGCGAACGTTGGGTGTGGAACATCATTCTCACCACCAGTCTCTTCTCTGGTGAGGACTTCCCTTTCCCTGGTGGGCCTGGCTAGACTTAGGAATCAAGAACATATCATGGAACTTGGGACAGAGTTAGAATAAGGCTTGAAGGGAAGGAATATAGGCAAAAGAAACAGAATTAATAAGGAAACCTTAGGAAAAAAAGACAAGAATGCATTTCTTTTAAATAGTTAAAAATTATTAAGCCCTTAACATGTCCTTGGCAGGTTGGGCACAGTGGCTCACACCTGTAATCCTAGCACTCTGGGAGGCCAAGGCAGGAGAGTTGCTTGAGGGCAGGAGTGCAAGACCAGCCTGAGCAAGAGCGACACCATGTCTCTACAAAAATAGAAAAATTAGCCAGGCGTGGTGGTGTAGGCCTGTAGTCCCAGCTACTCAGGAGGCTGAGGCAAGAGGATCGCTTGAGCCTAGGAGTTTGAGGTTGCAGTGAGCTATAATGACTCTACTGCACGCCAGCCCCAGCAACAGAGCAAGACTTTGTCTCAAAAAAAAATGTCCTTGGCAATGTGGTGAGCACTCAACATGCCTTCATCTCACCTCACAATAACTGTATGAAGTAGGTAACAGTCCCATTGCACAGATGAGGAAATTGAACTTCAGGCTGGTTAAGTAACTTGTCTGAGATTGCACTGCTAAAAAGTAGTGAACAAGGTTTCAGACCCAGGCAGTCTGGCTTTACAGCCTGTATCCTCAACCATTCCACTAAAATAACACCCTTGAATTTATTTTTTGATATTCCCTCTTTTTTCATTTTTTTTTTTTTTTTTTTTGAGACAGAGTCTTACTCTGTTGCCCTGGCTAGAGTGAATGCCATGGCATCAGCCTAGCTCACAGCAACCTCAAACTCCTGGGCTCAAGTGATCCTACTGCTCCAGCTTCCCGAGTAGCTGGGACTATAGGCATGCGCTACCACGCCCGGCTAATTTTTTCTATATATTTTTAGTTGGCCAATTAATTTCTTTCTAATTTTAGTAGAGGCGGTGTCTCGCTCTTGCTCAGGCTGATCTCAAATAATCCGCCCGCCTCGGCCTCCCAGAGAGCTAGGATTACAGGCGTGAGCCACCGCGCTTGGCGCCTCTTTTTTCATTTTTGAAGTGGGCCCACTCTAGCCTTTCAAGCCAGATTGCCCTTTCAAAGGCGGTAGTGGTCTGCATTCTGTCTGAACCCTTCTTGTTCCCAATCCTCTGTGTCTGATTTATGTCCCATCACATTTATATTTGAACCAGGGCTTTCTGAGAACAGGGCCTTAATCCAAAGAAATATCTCGTGCTATGAATTACCATGGCAAGATAGGCCCCTGGAGGCAGGTGGATTTGTATCACTCCGAGATCATTATGTAGCAGCTACCTTGATTCTTAATGACACTGGGTAGGGGAGGGGGTGTCGGTAAGATAAGGAACAAAGAACAATGGGATATGAAAGGTGAGTTCACTCAGCATGGACACCCAGGAGCACAGGTCTGCTGTTAGCTGCTTCATCCCCTCCCCTTAGGGCCAGTGTGAGTGGATGCCCTCAGGGATATAGTCCTAGTGCTGACCCTCCCTCTGGGGGCCCATCCTGCAGTGCCTTTCTTCCTGACATGGAGTGTGGTGAACTCGGTGCATTGGGCCAATGGTTCGACACAGGCTCTGCCAGCCACCACTATCCTGCTGCTTCTGACGGTTTGGCTGCTGGTGGGCTTTCCCCTCACTGTCATTGGAGGCATCTTCGGGAAGAACAACGCTAGCCCCTTTGATGCACCTTGTCGCACCAAGAACATCGCCCGGGAGATCCCACCCCAGCCCTGGTACAAGTCTACTCTCATCCATATGACTGTTGGAGGCTTCCTGCCTTTCAGGTATCTTCCCTTTATTCCATGGCCCTCACTCTCAGGTTCCTGACTTCAGCTTTTCCTGTCCCCACTCACCCAGTACCCTAACCCAACATCAGCGATAATCCCTGGTTCAGTTGTACCATTCAGAGATCATTAAATGGTTCCTCCTATTCCCAAGCAGGACTGAGCTTGAATCAGTTCTGATATGAGAATGTCTCACTTGTAAAGGTCTCCAGAGACATTGCTCCCTTTGCCATCTTCCTGGTTTCTGACCTTAGTGCCTACAGGCATCATGTGAGGCTTAAAGCCCATTTGATTATTCATTCATTTGTTGAGTACCTCTTTGTGCCAGGCAGATATTGCAGTGTTAAATAAAATTGACAAGATCCCTGCTCTCAATCTATCAGGAATGTTGTTCTTGAAATGAGAGCGGCTAATCATATGCAAAAAAAAAATTCCCCATGAAACCAGAGAGTGGGGTGGACTCAACTTTCCACAGTGACCCAGCAACATGGGAGGGTGGGGCTGGATTTTGGCCCAGCCACTGTGCTGACAGTGCACAGCCGTTTAATGCTCTGTATCATCTCTTCTCTTCACAGTGCCATCTCTGTGGAGCTGTACTACATCTTTGCCACAGTGTGGGGTCGGGAACAGTACACTTTGTACGGCATCCTCTTCTTTGTCTTCGCCATCCTGCTAAGTGTGGGAGCTTGCATCTCCATTGCGCTCACCTACTTCCAGTTGTCTGGAGAGGATTACCGCTGGTGGTGGCGATCTGTGCTGAGTGTTGGCTCCACTGGCCTCTTCATCTTCCTCTACTCAGTTTTCTACTATGCCCGACGCTCCAACATGTCAGGGGCAGTACAGACAGTAGAGTTCTTTGGCTACTCCTTACTCACTGGTTACGTCTTTTTCCTCATGCTGGGCACTATCTCCTTTTTTTCTTCCCTAAAGTTCATCCGTTATATCTATATTAACCTCAAAATGGACTGAGTTCTGGATGGCAGAACTATTGCTCTTCTCTCCCTTTCTTCACAGCCCATTGAGCTCTCCTACCAGCTTTTCTTCTCACTGAGTGACTGAATTGTGCGATAGCATTGTTGCTTTGCCCCTTGGGCCTCCCTTCCCCAGAGAGGGCCTGGAAATTATAAGTCTCAATTATATAAGGAGTATATATTTGAACTTTTTTAAGTTGCCTTTAGTTTTGGTCCTGATTTTTCTTTTTAAAATTATCTAAATAAAATTTATTAAGAAAAAGGATGCTGTAGTTGGAGGTTTTGGTCTGGATATTGGAACTCGAGCCCTGCAGTTAAGGGCACGGTCCCTTGGAAAGCCAAGTTGGCAGCTGAATGCAGAAAACCCGAGTTCTCCAACAGAGTTTGGGAACTCTCGGCGCGGGGAACCTACTTTGCGAGGGCCCTGTTTCCGCGGCACAGCCGGCGCTCATCCTAACGGAAGTGGCAGAGCCGGAGCTCTGGGAAGTGAGTTAAATCACCATGGCTACCCGCGGGGCGCGCAGCAACGCCCTTTCCGCCGGAAGTGGGTGTCAGAACCTCCACGTGCTGTCCCTCCCCCTCCCGGCCCCGTAGCGGCGGCTCGGCAGCTGCCATGGAGCCCGCCGGCCTGGAGCAGCTCCTACGGGAGCTGCTGCTGCCGGACACCGAGCGCATCCGCCGGGTACGGGGCAGGTGGGACCCTGCCAAGGTGAGCGGGAGGTTGCGGGAAAGGGCCGACTCTGACCCCCAGCCTTCCCCCAGGCCACCGAGCGGCTCCAGATCGTTCTTCGGGACCCCGCTGCCTTGCCGGCTCTCTGCGACCTGCTGGCCTTGGGGACCGACCCTCAGGTGAGGCCCCTGCCCCTTCCCTCCGACCTTTTTATAGTACGCTACTAGTCAGGCCCCAGCATCCGCCCCCTGCGGCCAGCTCGGCACCTTCCTGCCCGGACCCCCACATCCCTATTTCCTTGTCCTAGATCCGCCAGTTCGCGGCTGTGCTGACCCGCAGACGACTGAACACCCGCTGGCGACGGTTGGCAGCGGAGCAACGAGAGAGGTGGGCTGGGCCTGGGGCGGGGTGGGGCCAGGCTGAGGCGGCTTTTGGGCAGGCCTGGTACCAAACACCTGCCACCTGTGTTCCAGCCTGAAGTCCCTGATCCTGACTGCCCTGCAGAGAGAGACAGAGTAAGTGCCTACCGCCTTTTCTCCAGATCGTAACTGACTCTATCTAGGCTGAAACCCTCTCTGGGTTTCTGCCTTCTCTTTCAGCTCCAGGCTGGGACTTGGGGGGCAGGGACTTCAGTCCGAGGGTAGAAGGAGGATTCTAAGGCTGTGTTGAAGACTAAAGTTCTTGAGAATGGGCTGTGATGATCTGCCAAACCCAAGTCAGAAGAATGAGACTGAAATTCAGGCTGAGACTGAAGTCACCAGATTACATACCCCCCAATGCTGCTGGGTTCCTTCCAGTTACTGTCTCATGTGTCCCAACTTGGCAAAGACTTGTGTTCATATTTCCTGAAGATTTCTCTCTTGGCCACCCCATGGAGGCTGGGCCACTGAGTGCAGGGGAGGGTATTGGAGGGTGCCTGGGGGACCTCTCCTCTGTTTGCAGGCACTATGTGAGCCTCAGCCTGGCCCAGCTGTCAGCCACCATTTTTCGAAAGGAAGGCCTGGAGGGCTGGCCTCAGCTCATGCAGCTTCTTCAGCACAGTACCCACAGCCCCCACATCCCTGAGAGAGAGGTCTGTACCATCACATGGTTGGCAGGAGGTAGGGAATGAGGGGCTGGATAGACCGTGTAAGCTTTTCCCTCCCATCCCTAACTCCTGAACAGATGGGGCTTTTGCTGCTGAGTGTGGTGGTGACTTCCCGGCCCCAGGCCTTCCAGTCCCACCACCGGGAGCTTCTCCGGCTTCTGAATGAGACTCTTGGCCAGGTGGGCTCTCCTTGGCTGCTCTTCTACTCCCTGCGCACTCTGACTGCGATGGCTCCCTACCTCAGCACTGACAACGTGGTGAGACGTGGGCCCTTACCTCCCTGGCTCCCCTTGCTCAGGCCTTTGTGTCCTCACCCTTAAAGGTTACAGAGCTGCTTCAGATTCTTTACCTGCCTTCCTAATGATTGAGAGGGAATACTGCAGGTTGCTGGGCCTGGCTGGTGTGCCTGGGCTCCTCCTCAGAGTTCAAGCTATGAGGAAGCTGCCAACTTCTGGGGCCTGAGATTAGGCTGCATCATGCTTTTTGTGACTCAGCTCATCCTGTGTCCCCCAGCCTATTGCTCGGATGTTGGTGCCCAAGCTCATCATGGCAGTGCAGACTCTGATCCCTGTGGATGAGGTGAGCACAGGTGGGCAGGAGCTCTGCTGGAAGGAGAATATGGGGGCATCTAGCCTCGTCCACTGAAGAGGAGCGTGGTAACCCTATGACTTGTTTGTCTGTCAGGTAAAAGCCTGCGAGGCCCTGGAGGCCCTGGATGAACTGTTGGAGTCGGAAGTACCCATCATCACCCCCCACCTCTCCGAGGTCCTTACATTCTGCCTGGAGGTGAGCATGGGGAGGGCACAGCCCCTGCTACACATTCTGCTGGGAGTTTCCTTGCCTGTCTCTGATTCTTGTTGGTCTCTGAGCAGGTTGCTAAAAACGTGGCCCTGGGCAATGCAATACGAGTGCGTATTCTCTGCTGCCTCAATTTCTTGGTCAAAATCAAGAGCAAGGTGAGTGCCCTCTGATGCACATCACCCCACCCCTATCTCCACCCTTAGTCTCAGTCCTGGGGCTTTTTGTCCATCTCAGGGTATCTAAAGTACCATGGAGGTTCAAGCCTTGGCCTGGCTTCACCCCAGCTCCTGCAAGGGAGATTGGGAATTTCCTGTTGGACCCCTTGTGGCCCGAAAGCCTGGAATTTTTAATGTGAGCCCATCTTGGAAGCAGATTCTCAGGGACACTGTTCTTCTCTGTCAGGCCTTACTGAAGAATCGTCTCCTGCCACCATTACTGCAAACCCTTTTCCCCATTATGTCTGCTGAGCCCCCACTGGGCCAGTTGGATCCTGAGGACCAGGATTCAGAAGAGGAAGAATTGGACATTGGGCTGATGGGGGAGACTCCCAAGCACTTTGCTGTACAGGTTTGATATGGGACAGGGGCGGGGGCAAGGTGTTGGGTGGCTATGGGAGGTTAGGGAGGCAGCGATGGGCTCAAGCAAAGTCTTCTCGTCCTATCTCAGGTTGTGGATATGCTGGCACTACACCTGCCCCCTGAGAAGCTCTGTCCCCAGCTGGTAAGTGCAGCTCTGTCCTTCTGGTGTCCTACCTCCAGGTCCCTGGGGCCAAGGATGTTTGGATCCTGGGAGGTGTAAAGGGCCTACTGCCATAGGAATGGGCAGGCTCTTGCAGGGGTTTCAGGAGAATGCCATGTACTCCCCTAGATGCCCATGGTGGAAGAGGCCTTGCAGAGCGAGAACCCCTACCAGCGCAAAGCTGGGCTCCTGGTGCTGGCTGTGCTGTCTGACGGAGCTGGTGACCACATCAGGCAGAGGTCTATTGCCCTGTCCTGGGGTGAGGGTGGGCCATGGGGTGGAGGATCATGGCAATCGTGCTTTATGCTTATTGTTCAAGCTTAATTATCAGTAGCATTCCCTCTCATTCTCAAAAGCGTCATGGTGTGGAAGATAAATTAAATGGCATCCCAGCTATAGGGATAGGGGATGGTGCCCATCATCTGGTGACAGAAAATCCTTGGTTTTTCCAGAGGAAATGAAGAGGAGAACAGGTTGGCCTAGGGCTCTTAGGTTCTGCCCCTCAGACTGTGTCCTCTTGTCCTGCCCCTATCCAGACTGCTGTCCCCACTGCTGCAGATCGTGTGCAAGGGCCTGGAGGACCCCTCGCAAGTTGTACGCAATGCTGCGCTGTTTGCCCTGGGCCAGTTCTCAGAGAACTTACAGGTCAGCAAGGCTGAATATGGGCATCTACCACTTGAAGGTCCCCTGCCTGTGCCAGGGACCAGCTTCCCCTCAGCTTTCATCTCATTAAGCACCCTTTCTGCCATTGGCACTTGTGTGCCCTGCAGGTGAACCTGACTTAGGCCTCAATTGCTCCTTCCCCCAGCCCCATATCAGCAGCTATTCAGGGGAGGTGATGCCACTGCTCATTGCCTACCTGAAGTCGGTGCCTCCTGGACACATACACCACCTAGCCAAGGCCTGCTATGCCATGGAGAATTTCGTGGAGAACCTAGGTAGTGATGGTAGGGGGGAGCAGTGGGGCCACAGCTTTGGCTAAGGGGCGCAGGACGTGCATATACCCGAACTGCTGCCACCTGTGGGAATAAGGGTGTGGCAGGGCCACAAGGAGGGTCAGCCAGAGGGAGGTGATCACACAGAAGGCAGCAGACCTAGTTTGCTTGGTAGAGGAATGTCCTTTCCCACAGGGCCCAAAGTGCAGCCTTATCTTCCGGAGCTTATGGAGTGTATGCTGCAGCCTCTGAGGAGCCCCAGCAGCCCTCGGGCCAAGGAGCTGGCTGTGAGCGCCCTTGGTGCCATTGGTGAGGAGAAAGTCAGGAGGTGTGGGCATGGGGTTCACCCAGTGAGCCTGTGGCAGGTGGTCCCTGCTCCCTTTCAGCTCTGCTTCTGTCCTCCGTCCTGCAGCCACAGCTGCCCAGGCATCCGTGCTGCCCTACTTCCCCACCATCATGGAATACCTGCAAGGATTCTTGTTGACACGTCATGAGGACCTTCAGCCTGTGCAGATCCAGAGCCTGGGTGAGTGAGGGGCTCCCAGTACCAGGGAGGGTGCAGTGCTCACCTGGTGTTCACAGAGACTGGCCCCAGGGCAGCATGGGTATCTTCCTTCTCGTCAGAGGAGGCATCTTCCATGCTGTACCTACAAGTAGGGTGGAATTTCTGAACTTCTCCCAGCTGCCACCCTTGGTCCCCTGGCCCACCTCCATATCCTGGTGCTAATGGGGCCCTTGGCCCCACAGAAACACTGGGGGTGCTGGCACGAGCAGTGGGGGAACCCATGAGGCCCCTGGCTGAGGAATGCTGCCGGCTGGGCCTGGGCCTCTGCGACCAGGTAGACGACCCTGACTTGCGGCGCTGCACGTGAGTTACCCTCACCTGCCCCTGCCCCCACCCCTCCTGGCCACCCGCTGGACCCACAGTCCCCACCCCAGACCCCAGTCCTCTGGTTTTGGACCATAGCCAGGTTTCCCTAGGCTCCCCCATCCTGTCTGGCTACAGCAGGCAGGACCACACAGCTTTTGTCTGCTTCATCCAGGTACAGCCTGTTCGCAGCCTTATCAGGGCTGATGGGTGAGGACCTGGCGCCCTACCTGCCACAAATCACCACGCTCATGCTGCTGTCATTGCGTTCCACCGAGGGCATTGTGGTGAGCAGAGGGTGGGTGCGCTGGGCCAGTTGGGCAAGGCCAACCCTACGATGGGATTTATCTCCTGGACCCAGCCGAGCCAAAGGCCCTGCTGTGTCTCTTCCATCCAGCCTCAGTATGATGGAAGCAGCTCCTTCCTTCTGTTTGACGATGAGAGTGATGGGGAGGAAGAGGAGGAGCTCATGGATGAGGAGGTGGAAGAGGAGGAAGACTCTGAGATCTCAGGGTGCGGAGGGATACTGTTCTGGGTCAGAGGAATCTAGACTTTGATTTTGGACAAGGGCCCAGTGCCGGCTCTGCTCCTCCTAGTGCCTGATCACTGCTGCCTCCTCACGTTACTCTAGGTACAGCGTGGAGAATGCCTTCTTCGATGAGAAGGAAGATGCCTGCTCTGCTCTTGGAGAGATCTCTGTGAACACATGGTGAGTGTCGGTCCTTTCCTGACACTGGGAACCTGTCTGGGAGCCCCTTCCCCACAGCCGTGTGTCTCTCCACAGTGTGGCCTTCCTTCCGTACATGGAAAATGTCTTTGAAGAAGTATTCAAACTGCTGGAGGTGAGTGGGCCAGTGGCACAGCGGGTGGGGTCCTCAGGCTGGGGGACCCATGTGCACCCTGCACATAGCAGGCACACCCCACCCTCCTTGTCCCACAGTGCCCTCACCCGAATGTGCGGAAGGCAGCCCATGAGGCTCTGGGTCAGTTCTGCTGTGCACTGTACAAGACTTGTCAAGGCTGTCCCTCCGAACTCAACAGTGCTGGTGAGAAGGGGAGGTGGGGCCAGGCTGGGGTCTCTAAGGGAGGGGCAGGGCCTGACTGGGGCTTCAGCCAAAAATGTCCCCAGCTCTGCAGGCTGCCCTGGCCCAGGTGGTGCCATCCTACATGCAGGCAGTGAATGGGGAACAGGAGCGCCAGGTGGTGATGGCCGTGCTGGAGGCCCTGACGGTGGTGCTGCGCACCTGTGGGACCCTAACACTGCAGCCCCCTGGGCGCCTTGCTGAGCTGTGCAGCATGCTGAAGGCTGTGCTACAGAGGAAGGTGAGCAGGGCAGGTGGGCTTCGGGAAGAGGCCCTAGGTGGGGGATAGTCAGAGGCTACAAATCTAGCTGTCCAGCTCCATCCCTGTCCCTGATGGAAAGGAGAAGGGGCAGGAGAGCCCAGGCTAAGCTGAGCTTTTTCTTCTTGCAGACAGCCTGTCAGGACACTGATGAGGAGGATGAGGATGATGATGACCAGGTAAGAGCTATGGATGAAAACTTAGGACCAGGCAGTCTGGATAGTCTCACAGGGGCAGGGGTAGAGTGTGCACTTGGGCTAGGCCTGGGGCAGCCAGGGCCACCAGAAGAGATTGTTGATGGCCATAATGGGGCAACCTTGATCCCACTAAGCCAGTGGGAGTTCAAGAAAGGAGAGCAGTATGGACTGGGGTGGGCTTGGAGTGATAGGTGGGAGCAGGGCCAGGCGAAGAAGCTGGGCTGTGAAAAAGCCCAGCCTGGGGCCGGGCGCAGTGGCTCACGCCTGTAATCCTAGCTCTCTGGAAGGCCGAGGTGGGCGGATTGTTTGAGCTCAGGAGTTTGAAACCAGCCTGAGCAAGAGCGCGACCCCGTCTCTACTAAAAATAGAAAGAAATTAATTGGACAACTAAAAATATATAGAAAAAAGTTAGCTGGGCATGGTGGCGCATGCCTGTAGTCCCAGCTACTCGGGAGGCTGAGGCAGGAGGATCGCTTGAGCCCAGGAGTTTGAGGTTGCTGTGAGCTAGGCTGATGCCACGGCACTCACTCTAGCCCGGGCAAAAGAGTGAGACTCTGTGTCAAAAAAAAAAAAAAGAAAGAAAGAAAAAAAGAAAAAGCCCAGCCTGGGACTGGCAGCCCCTGGGACCACCTGTAGCCAGTGGCGGAGCATGGTGGGGAGGTAGGCACACAGAGCTGGCCCTGGTGCTCCAGCCCCTGACCTGGCTCCACAGGCTGAATACGACGCCATGTTGCTAGAGCATGCTGGAGAGGCCATCCCTGCCCTGGCAGCTGCGGCGGGGGGAGACACCTTTGCCCCCTTCTTTGCCGGTTTTTTGCCATTACTACTATGCAAGACAGTGAGTGTCCATCCTCTGGCTTGGAACCCTAGTCCCCCTGTGTACCCAGTGCCCATCCTGGCCTTTATCCTGGTCCCAGGCTGATATGTACTCCTCCCCACCCTCCCCCATCAGAAGCAGGGCTGCACAGTGGCAGAGAAGTCCTTTGCGGTAGGGACCTTGGCGGAGTCTATTCAGGGGCTGGGTGCTGCCTCAGCCCAGTTTGTGTCTCGGCTGCTCCCTGTGCTGTTGAGCTCCTCCCGGGAAGCAAACCCTGAGGTGCGGAGCAATGCCATCTTTGGGCTGGGTGTGCTGGCAGAGCATGGGGGCCGCCCTGCCCAGGAGTATCCTTAACTTGCAGAAGGGGAGGGGAGTGGTTGGGAGAGTGTCCTTAGGATTTGGGGATGGGCAAGGTCTACGCGTGTGTTTGCCCATTCCTTGACTGTGGACCAGACACTTCCCCAAGCTGCTGGGGCTCCTTTTGCCCCTCCTGGCACGGGAGCGACATGATCGTGTCCGTGACAACATCTGTGGGGCACTCGCCCGCCTGCTGATGGCTAGTCCCACAAGGAAACCAGAGCCTCAGGTGAGGGAGTGGGGGGCCCACGCAGAGCCTGGAAGCCGAGGAGGGTGATGGAGAGGTCAGGGCCAGTTGGCCTGAGGCATCTGTATCTCCAGGTGCTGGCTGCCCTGCTGCATGCCCTGCCACTGAAGGAGGACTTGGAGGAATGGGTCACCATGGGCCACCTCTTCAGCTTCCTGTACCAGAGCAGCCCTGACCAGGTAACCTCCGTGCTGGCAGCCCTCAGAGGAGAGTGCAAAGCTCCAGTCTCAGGGAGAGGGAAAGGTGGTGGCAGTTGCAACTGTGCAGGGTGACAATTTCAGCTGTTGGGAGATACCCCCTAGTCATCCATTTTCTTATTTGTCTACAAGAATTGGCAGCCAGTCCTGAATGGGAGAGGAGGGGCTTCCTCTCTCCACTTAACGTTTTTCCTCAGGGAGCTTCATTTCTACCCTATGGTCTGAGCCAGAAGTTGCAGGTTTCCTAGGCTAATTTCCTAGACCCCAGCTCTTTCAGACTGTGCTGCATGGAGCATAGTAGGGTACCCCTTGGCCACCCTACTATACATTTCAGTCAGAGAAGCTGTGCTTTCCAAAGATGTTTTCCCTGTACCATGTGGCTGGGTTGGGACTCATGTCCCAATGTTTCTGTGTCACCTTTGTCTTACACCTGTAGAGACTATGGTGTTGGTGGAGCACCTCCTGTATGTCTTGGCTTCTTTTGGTCTTGAGGCTATGACTTTAATCATCTTGTCACATATCCCCCATCTTTTCTAAAAAAAAAAAAAAATTTTTTTTTTTTTTTTTTTTTTTTGACAGAGTCTTATACTCTGTTGCCCGGGCTAGAGTGCCGTGGCGTCAGCCTAGCTCACAGCAACCTCAAACTCCTGGGCTCAAGCGATCCAACTGCCTCAGCCTCCCAAGTAGCTGGGACTACAGGCATGCGCCACCATGCCTATTTTTTCTATATATATATTTTTAGTTAGCCAGCTAATTTCTTTCTATTTTTTTTTTTTAGTAGAGATAGGGTCTCGCTCTTGCTCAGGCTGGTCTCAAACTCCTCAGCTCAAACGATCCCCCTGCCTCGGCCTCCCAGAGTGCTAGGATTACAGGCGTGAGCCACCGCGCCTGGCCTAAAAAACTATTACCACCATGTTTCATTGGTCTTTCTCATGTTCACAGTTGTCTCACATGCCTGTGAATCAATATCAGGCTCAGACAGCCCTAAAAGGAGATTCTGCCTCTCCTGCCTGTCCTGACCACCCACCCAAGTCCTGGGGCCTAGGGCTGCTACTCCCCCTGAGTCAGCCATTCTTTGCCCACAGGTTGTAGATGTGGCTCCTGAGCTCTTGCGCATCTGCAGCTTCATTCTGGCTGACAACAAAATCCCACAAGGTGAGGGTGGCAGTTGTGGGTAGGAGCTGGGGGGAGGCAGGGAGCAGCAGGGCTCAGAGGGCTTGGGCAGCAAAGGTTGGGGGTCCCAGTCCTCCCCCAGGACCTCTCTCTCTCATTCTCCACCCAGACACCAAGGCCGCACTGCTGCTGCTCCTGACGTTACTAGCCAAACAGCACACCGACAGCTTCCATACGGCGCTGGGCTCGCTGCCTGTTGACAAGGCCCAGGAGCTCCAGACTGTACTGGGCCTCACCTAGACTGCAGGCTGCAGCTAGGGCAGAGAGAACAGAGCCTGCCCAGGCCCTGCCAGGCCCTAAGACCATCTCTCAGCCCAATTCCAGCTCACACCTTACCAAAGATTCTGGGCCTCAGACCCATTTTGAGTCAGCCCTGCTTGCTGCCTTCCAGGAGTAGCCATGGGGCTGGATCTGTTAAAATGGAGTCATGACATCATACTGTAATAAAGGCAGTTTGTTTTCTGCTTAAACAGTAGCTCTGAGAACAGGAAGGATGGAGATGCATGTTCAGAAACAAGGCAGGCAGGGCCCAGTGCCACAGAACATGATTTAATGTAACCAGTTTCCTAGTAGCTTTGTAAATGGGCTCTAATCTTGGTGGAATCTGGGCCCTGGCCGGATCAGGAGGCGCCCGTATGGTTTCTCTTGTTCCACTCGAAGGATCTTCTGCGCTGAGAGCACTGGTCAAGAGGGGAAGAGCGGGTGGGTCAGGTGGGAAGTCCCTATATCAGCCTCTGGTCTGTGTGTCCCCACCCTGCACACACACACTCACTCGCTCACCCAGGAGCAGGTAGAAGACCCGGGCAGCCATCCTGCGTGGGCTGAGAGGTGGCACTAGGCTGCTGAAGTCAGGCTCCCTGTTGGCCTGAAGCTCCAGGGCCACTGCCCTGTAGGGAACAAGGACTGTTAGCTGAAGAGCCAGCTCTGGTCCACCCCATTGAGGCACCCCCTCCCTGGTACCTGTGCACGGCCTCTGGTGAGAGCAGCTCAGGCTCTAGGGGTAGCTCCAAAGGCATCTCCATTGGCACCTCAGGGAGTTCAGGCACCACGGGCAATGCAAGGGGCTCTGGCTGCTCTGCCTCAGCCCAGGCCCTAAGAGAACATGGGAGTCATGCAGGAAAGGTGGCAGCCGTGACAGTGATGAGGGGCATACCCATCCTAGCAGCCATTTCCCCCACAGCTCCCACAAAGCCTGGCAGCTTACCACCGTTCTTCTGGTGGGATGAGACTGATACGGGACTTCTCCTCTTCAGCTGCTTCTAGGGAGATCTCTGTTGAGGGGAGGAAAGGTGCTGAGAGGGAGTCTACTAGGCTCTAAGCAGTCAGGACCTTGTGGCCACCTGGTCTGAGTAGATGCCAGAGCTGCAGTGACTTGTTAAAAGCACATAGGTGGGAGAAGTGAATAGAGTCGATTTATGCTTCCTTATGTTACACACCCTTACTCTGATAAAAACAGCTTCAGCAGTTGGGGTCCTAGTTTCCTGAGAACAGTGGTTAGGGCGGTGGTCCCCACTGTCCCCTCTTCTCCGGGTGCTTACCTGCAGACACCATGAGGGGACCACTGGGCTCCAGGGCCTCCCTCAGGACCTGGGGATGGGAGAAGGAGAACTAAGACCCCAAGCAGCACAAATGTCTGGGGCCTGGGCCTTAAGGTGCAAAGGCCAGTGAGCTTGTGTCCTGGGCCTTGTGGCAGAAGGCATCCTGCTGGGGCTCAGGCAAAGCAGAGCACTGGGCCTTCGCAGGAGGCACTGTGGCACTTACCTCGATCTCACTTGGAGTTTCAGCCTTTCTCCTTTCCTCCTCAGCAGCTGCCGCCCTCTCAGCCTCTTCAGCCTCCTGGAGCAGCCTTTGCCTGAGCATGCTTGGAGGTGGCAGGGCACCGTGCTTCCACAAAGCCAGTAGTTCTGGGGGTAGCCAGCCAGCTGGGGATAAGGGTTGGAGGCATGAGGAACACCAAGAGTGAGGAATCTGGGTTCCGGGGATCCTACATGCTCAATTCCCACCGTTCTTACTGTGAGTTGGGGTTTGGAATAACTCCGCAGGGCTCATGATTGTCCTCTCGGGAGGCTGCACCATTGGCTGCATGGTGAGGGAAGGCCAGAGGCCCCGTTATGAAGGAGCTAGTCCTCAGTGCCCCTTCAGCTTTCACAATGCATTAGGGCCTCTGCACTCCCCCCCCCTTTCAGGCTCATGACACTCCCTGCCTGGCTTATTGCTAAAGGAAGGACTTTTTAGCATAGTGCCCATGGATGCACTAAGGAAGGAGCGTGAAGAGTTGTGTGTGTGCAAACCCACTTCACATGTGCTTACTGAGGATTGGACGGGGGTTTTAACCAAATTCCCAAATGCCCCCCCAGGAGTTTAGAAGGCCCAGCCTGCACCTGCCCCAGGACATCCCTGCCTCCCTCCCTCCCCCAGCAGAGCCTGCTGGGCTGCACTCACACACTCCCGGCAGTGGGCTCTGGTTTGCAATTGTTCCTGGAATTTCTCTCGAGAGATCTGAGTTTCCTCATCCCAGAACAGTAATTGGCGGCGGCGACGAGCTGGTGGTCTTTCAGGAGGTGGGGGGACTAGGGGCCTCAGCTGAGTGGGGAGGGGAGGTGGGGGCAAAGCTACCCATTACTCCTTTTCCTGCGATCCTGGTGGACTGCTAACAGGGCCCCATACTCTCTGCCCCTAGAGGCACCTGGGGAAAGAGCTTGGACAAGGCCTCCACATGCTTGTGCAGCTCATACCTTGCGGATGCACGTTTGGGAGGTGCAGGCCAGATAATCGCGTGCAGAAAGGGGCATCTTTTACTGATCTGCGCAGAGGCCCTATGTAAGCTAGTGGTAGCCCTGGGCTTCGGGAAGCAGCTCTGGGAGGGGAGGGTAAAGAGAAGGAGGAGGCTTGGAAGGGATACTACTCACCTCTGGGCTGGGTGGGGCTGGCAGACGCAGCTCTGGCGGTGGAGTCACCTCTGCAACAACACCGGGGTCCTGGCTCTGTCTCACAAGCCCTTTCACCCTTAAAGCCACTGGGGCAAGAAGCTGCAGGGTCCTCCCTTCAGCAAGTTGGGATCCAGGGCCCTGGTCTGCAGCAGTGCAGAGGTTCTTCCAGGAAAGCCCCCCAGGCATGGTGGGCACTTACCAGCCAGTGGGACCCCGGGCTCCCAGCCTATTAGCTTCAGCTCCTCAGGACCTAGGACCTCTACTGGAAGTAGCTCTTCTATCCGTTCCACCCTGGGGGAAAGTGGGCAAGGGAAATTAGGACCCCCTTTCCAGCACTGACCCCCTCCCTGGTCTAGGAATTCCTGCCCTTACGGTACAGGAGCTGGAGGCGAGGGCGGGGGAACTGCAACGGCAACTTCTGGGGCCCGGGGCTCCTCCTTGAACTCTGCAGAGACAGGATCAGCACTCAGGGGGCAGAAGAGAAGAGATGGGCTGCGGAGCCCCAACAAGAGAGGACCCTGACCTTCTAGCTCTGGGCGGGCCCTACGAAGCCGGGGAGGCCTGCCTTCCTCTAACAAGATAGCTTCATCTTCCTCCGCAATCAGCAGGTCTAACTCTCGGCGGCTGATCTCTGGGAGCTCCCGTTCACCCTGTCAAGAAAGAGAGCAAGGGGAGGGGACTCAATTTCATTTCTGAAAAAGGCAAGTAGATCCAGGAGAGGATCTGGGAGGCACACCACAGGTCTAGGTCCAAGGAAGCCAAGCTGGCTGATCACGTGCCAGGGGCAGGGAGTGGGAAAATGGAGACAGAGAAGGCAGGACTGGGGGCAGAGAGAAATAGAGGCAAGAGGGCTGGGCCTCAGGCCCTGTGTGCAGGGGGACCACTCACCTCGATCTCCAGAATGCATATGGGCTCTGCCTCCCGGAGGGTGATGGCCTCAGGAGACACCACAGTGACCGGAATCCTCTCTGGAGGGGCAGGCAGGGAAGTCACACCAGCCCCTCTGTTTTCTTTCTAAATTCCCACACCCATGCAGTGAGGTAAAAGCATGGACTCTGGAGTCACGTCAACCTGGCTTCTAGTCAGACCCAAGCCAGTCACTGGCAACCTAACCCTGGGTACACTATTTAACCACTGTGAGCCTCACTATCCTCATCTGTAAAGTGGGGATAAGAAAATCTGACCGCATAGGACTCTTGTGAGACAGTGATGAGGTTACACACATAAAGTGCACTTCACAGGGCCTGGCTCTTAAGAGAAACTCAAAGATAGTCATTTCTTCAACTCTTGAGCCTTTCTGTGCCTCTCACCACAAAGAAGATTCTCTCTGCTGACCTGGCTCCCTGGGCTCTGTAGGAACTTCAGGAGGGATCTCTTCAAGAACTCTCTCTGGGATTGCAGCCTCTAAGAGGTGTCGAATCTTTGGGGAGGGATTGGGGGCAAAAGATAGGGTTCAGCTTCAGCCTTCTGCTTTCCCACTTTCACAACCTTATTTAGACAATGGGCGGTAATATTTTATGTCTCGTTCTTGTGGCATTGACATCAGCATACAATAAACCCACTTGTCATTTGGTTTCCCTTCCTCCTGTTCCTGCCCTTACCACCCACCCTCCCAATTATCTAGCCTTTTGTCAATTTGTCAAGAATGCAAGGAGCACTGCATCCTTATGTCAAGTGTTGTGGGGGACTGAGGTGAACAGAAAAGCTTCTTGATCTTAAGGGGCGTATGGTCTAGTGGGAGAGACAAGTTTGTATGTGATCCCAACAAGAGTCAAGGCAAAGGATAAACCAAGGCCCTGGTAAAGTGCTGAGTTCACGAACTGCATTTGGTTCTGGCTAGGAGTGGGATAAAGACTGCATGAGAAAAGGGTGGTATTTGAGCCAGGTCTGTAAGGATATGTAGGACTCACTAGAACAGAATGAGGGGTGACCATTATGGGCTACGGAAACAGCACAAGCAAAGACGTGAATGTGGCATCTTTGTGGCACAGGGGCCAGACTGGTGTTTGGGAGCCAAGGATGCTCAGGGGATTTGCTGAGAGAGAAGTCTAGGGATGGCTAGCTCTGAACCAAGGCATGGAGAGCCCCAAATGCTAGTATTTTGTTTGCAGCAGGAGCCACTGTTTGACTGAAGAACCAAGGAAGGGGGTGACAGTAAGCTGTGGGAGTGTTGGGAATGGATGGAGGACATGGGTAAGGAAGCTCAGTGCAGAGAGATGACAAGGGCCTGGATTATGGCCTCAGCAGCAAGAACAGTGTGGACATGAACAGGACATGGGGGACAAAAGCTGCCTCCAGTGGGGAGACCACCTATCAGGTTGGCCCCGAGTAGATAAGTATAGGGGGCTTTGCCTGGATGGGTCCACCATGACAGTCCCCTGCACATCTCCTGTAGGGGAGACCTGTGGCAGGCTCCCTTCCCCTGACCCCAGTGTCAGACTTGCACAGGGACAGTACTCCCCTCCTGCATTGTCAACTCATCAGTCAGGTGTTCTGGGGGAATGAGTCCTACCTGAGGGATATCAAAAGGACTGGGAAGTCTGGGTTCCACAGACATCATCCCAAAAAAGGGGTCTGGAGCATTTTCCAGGGTCTCCATCATGGCCAGGCGGTTAGGAAGCAGCAGGCCGGGTCTGGGAGAGAAGTGGGCTGTCAAGGACTGAGACTGAGATAGGCTGAGGCCAAGTGGGTAGGTGCTCCACCAAAGGTTGGGTGGTCCCAGTTCCCAGGGGGACACTCACAGCTCAGGCTCCACCATATCAATGCGGATCTGCAGCTGGGCCCGATGTAAGCGCTCCAGGATGTGCTGGATGTCCTCTGTGGGCATGGAGGGCAAGGTAGAGAGCCAGTCTAGTGGAGGGCCACTCAGCTCTGCCCCGCCTCTGAGTGTTCCCAGTCTTACCCACGAGGTACTGGCACTGTTGAGAGTAGACCCGGACCACGCCGATCTGGAGCTGGGCTGAGAGATAGAGGGAGAAGCGGGGCCGCGGCAGGCCGGGCAGCGGGGGTTGCACTCGAACCAGCACATAATTGATGATTTCCTCGCTGGGGGGATGACGGGTCCTGATGACCGCTGCAGCCAGGATCGGCTCTACAGCCCTGCCCACCCCATCCTCTAACCTGCTCCCCCTACTAGGCCCTCCCTGTGCCTTTTTCTGAGCCTTACCAGGTCTTCACCACGTTCACCTTCAAGTATTCGCGCTTCACCAACCGGCTGCCACGCGTCGCTGCCAGCCTGGAGGGGGAGCGGAGTGCGGGAGGGTGCGGATAGAGGGTCAGGCTGCGATCCCTGGGTGCCCCTCCCGGTGCGTCCACCGGCCCCGCCCTCACCAGATGGTGGCAAAGCAGCCAGTGTGGCGCTGAAGCACGTTGGGATAGTAGAACATCGTCCCTCCGGGCGTTCACCCTCGACTCCACCACTCCCTGGTTCGAATCTCAATCGGAATTCTTTAGGACACAGGATTCCCAACACGGTCGGAGAGAAGTAAGGATTTGGACAGGCGGTGCGGCGGGGGGAGGAGGGGGGGACGCAGAAAGCCAAATTAATGAAGCGAATCAACAATTGGCATATCAACGCTTAAGGGTATAACTAAACAAGGACGCAGGGATTGGGACGCCCATCTCCGTGGGCCCCGAATGAGTCCAGTCCGCACGCCACGTGGCTGCGTCAAACTTACTGGAGCCTACCGGGTTGGGTTCCAGGTTGGAGACACGGAGCTTCGAGGGGAGGCCCAGACTCCTCTGCAGGCCTTCGTCCTCAAGCCAAGGGAGCGTTGCCGGGCTCCTGGGCTTTGCACTAGCTTGGCCACCTGCAGTGCAGGGCGGGGTCGCCCTTCTGCAGGACTAGATCCAGCCACCGGGAGCACAGGCTCGGTGACTCTGCACCTCGCTCCTTATTAGATAGCGGCTTTTGCCAGGACAGCCAATGGGGAAGGGGGGTCGTGTTGGGAGCCAAGTAGCCTGGGCTCGGGGCAACAGGGTCTTCTGAGATAGCAGCGAACCAATCGGAAGGGCCCTGCGCGCTGCTGGGGGGCCATTGTGAGGTGTCGCGACCAATGGGCTCTCGTTGTCGCCTCTAGTAACAGGCGCTCCTCAGCTGGCCAATGAGCGGGGAGCAAACCCAGTCTCTTCCCACAGCGAGCCTGGTAACAAGGGCCCCTGGCTGGTACGGGAGGTCGGGTCATGTCGGGGGCAACTGCCCTGACCCTGCTCAGAGTGCCTGATGTCCTCCCCTCCC
>NW_012148186.1:3011698-3064928 GCF_000956105.1 Propithecus coquereli
CGCATTCCACCAAGTCTGACTGTATTCCCAGCTAGGGCCTGTCATGTGCTGGGGAATTAGAAACGGTGTGAGGTGGCCTTGGAGCCACCACAGGTCAACAAGGAAGAAGTCAGCTTAACACAAAACATTGAGAGGACTTATGGGATCATTTCCTAAACTCGAACGACTTAGGTTGTGGTCATGCCCCATGTGGTCATTTTCCCAGGGTGGTTGTTCTGGCTGAAGTAGACTAGCTTTCTTGGATGCGGTGCATATTCTCGGCCTACAAAAGCCATTTGTCTGAAACAATTCTTTGTGTAAAATTAAGGTTGTAGTTACAAATATCCCTGTCCCCATGCCTCCTGCCTTTGCACAGCCATTTCTGTGGCCTAAAATGCCTGCCTCTGCCTTGACTCCAAGGCATGCTTCTTCCTAAGACTTCGCTCTTACTGCAGCTGAGCTGACCCTATCTTATTACATTCCCCTTCAATTGGGAGCTCTTGAGCTTGGGGTCTTGTTTTTTCAGTGAGTACCTGGTGTCTAGCTCAGTAAGTATTTGTCAAACGAATGTGCAGTTGCCCTATATTTACAACCACAATGTCATATCTGAAAAGGATTTAGAGATCTAGTCTAAGCCATGCCTTTACAGATGACAAAACAGAGGCCCATACAGATTGTTTCTCCCAGACCACACAGCTCCTTTGTGAGAGCCTGACTGGCAACTCTGCTCTCTTTAATTCCAGTGTTCCCAAACCCTATTCCACTGTGCTCAGCTAAATTGATTTCTACCCCATGAAAGAACGTTCTTGCTGATGGGCTAACAAGAAAATAAATTTCTAACTGGCAGTCACTTAGAGTAGCATAAACCCTGCCTCAAGGGTAGTAACATGAATATCTCTCCTACAGAGATGTTTACCCAGCAATTAAAAGAAGCTCAGCTGACAAAAGAAGGTATAAATCCTCTTAACATTAGCCAGAGCTGGTCAATTCACATTCTGAAGAGGAAAAGTTTCCGAGAGAGGGGAGCAAAGGTAGACTATCTGATGGACTGTCATCAAAAATTCACTGCCTGTAAAATGGGTTTTGAGTATTGTTTAAACAGCCTTGAAAATGTTCCTGAGTGGACAGTAGGAGTGCGAACTTTCTCCGCTTCCTCAAGAAGAGACAGTACTAGATGCCTCCTGCTATCAAGAGGAAAGAAGAAACTAATTTCTGCTATTAATCTGCTACGTGAGAAACAGAAAAAGCCAACACAGCAGTTTCTCAGCTGCCTTCTGCTCATTGGGCTACATCATAACCCCTCACCCCTCTTCAGCCTGGCCTAGTGAAGAGTCAGAGTGGTTTGGCCTCAGGGCCAGAGCCTCTCTTATTTCTGGAGCTGTGCCCTCTCTCTTCGGAGGGACAGTAAATAAACTTTGCCCTTCTATCTGTGCTAAACTTTAAGAAATCTTTCTCACCCGTGTGTGGACTTCACACCCTAACAGCATGATGCTTACAAATTGCTCCAATCACTGTACATAAGTTGTCAATGTTTATAAGTCTTCTCTTTGGGACACAAAGATGATAAAGTAGGGGCACCAGCCTTATGTTGCTTCAAACCCAGTTTAGGAGATAAGCAAGGAACATTGAGTAAATTGTTCATTCGCTCATCCATTCATTAGATTCAGAAAGTATTTATTATGTGCCTATCACCTGCCTAGGACATGCAAGCACTCCTCCAGGGCACTGGGGATACAGCAAGGAACAAAACAAGTCCCTGTTCTTACGAGCGGGGAAGGAGAGATGATAACAAATAGATAAACAGAAATATGTGAAGTGGTGATTAGTGCTATGAAGAAAAATGAAGCAGCATAGGAGGATAAGGAGGGCTGCTATTTAGGTAGGGTACTCAGGGAAGCCTTGCCCCTCTCTGAAGAGAGGATATTTGAAGAGGGAACAAGTCATGTGCCTCCTCGAAGGAAGAGTATTTTAGATAAAAGAACCAGTAAGTGCAAAGATGCTGAGGGAGAAATGTGTTTGGTGGGTTCAAGGAGCCTGGAGCAAAGCAACCCAGGGGAAGAATGGCAAGGGGTACGGTTAGCCAGGAGGCTGGGGCCACATCACAGGACCTTGGAGGTCATTGTAAGGATTTGGGCTTTTACCCAGAGTGAGTTGGGAGGGAGCCAATGGAGGGTTTTGAGCAGAGGAGTGACATAATCAGATTTATGTGATAAGAGGCTCTCTATTGCATTGAGAATAGGCTGAAGGCATACGAGAGTGGAAACAGAGAAGATGTGAAGGAAGCAGGAAGAGATACGAGAGATAATAGTGGTTTGTTCCAAAGTGTGGGTGGTGGAAGCAGAAAGAAGTGGTCAGATTCTCGATATATTTTGAAGGAATAATTGCAGGCTCTGCTGGTGAATTGGATGTGGGCTATGAGAGAAAACAGAAATCAGGGAGGTAATTTAGACCATGTACAAAGAAGGTCCAGGAAGGATTTCAGCAAATTGAGGGCACAACAGTGCTCGTGCATCTCGGCACTCAATACCTCATTTCTTCACTCCTGGTGCAGCCCCTTTAGGCTCTTGGGTTCCCAGAAGAATAATTGACAAGACTGAAAGGAAGAAGGGAGGTCCATGGAGGCAGGGAGGCTCAAAGGCAGCACTGAGATTTGTCAAATGAGACAGCAAGAAGATCCTAGGAGGATTCAGGTATCTAGATTTGATCATGTCAGTGAGCCACTGAGGGTTTATAAGAGTGAAATGACAGGAAGAAGTCTGGAAAGCTAGTCAGGTGTCATGTGCAAGGGAGAAGCTGGAGGCTGTGATAGTCAGGTAAGTGGTGACCTGGGTTGGAACTAGTCTGGTGGGAGTAAGTGTACAGAAAAGTACATGACAAGTGGCCTTGTGAAGAAAGAATTTCCAATTTGGTGGCAAAATGAACACAGGGGATAAGGGAGTGTTAGCAGATTTGGAGCCCTCAAATCTCAGCGAAGAGGGTGTTGGTGACATGGTAGTCTAGGCCAGATTGCCTTTCTCTTTATAAGATGGGGTCTCACTACATTGCCCAGGCTGGTCTTGAACTCCCAGGCTCAAGCAATCTTCTCGCCTCAGTCTCCTGAGTAGCTGGGAATACAGGTGCACACCACCATGCGCAGCTCCGGAGTCTTTTATGGGGCTCAGGTAGAGCGAGGAATCCAGTTTGGGAGTTCCCTTCTGTTGGGGTGACAGTACACTTCATGCTGGGGGAAGAGGCACCACTGATATGTCTCCACAGAGACAGGGGCAGCAGATACAGGTTCGGCAGCTCTTCTCTCTGCTCTCAGACCCCAGGGCCTCTAGACCATAGTTTCAGGTCAACCTCAAGTGTCTTCTGTTCATTTAGACCTCAGTCCAGAGCCTAATCCCAGGCCTACTGTTGAGGCCCAAATCAGAGGCCACTAGCAAAGAACTGTGAAGCCCAGATTTTCTCACATGAAGCTGGTGGCTACAGTGCCTGACTATAGGCTCAGTGGCCCTCTTAGTGGCTGACCCCAACCCTCTCCCTAATCTTGGTTGCCTAGAGAGTACCTCTCCATAGACTGCCAGGCCTAGAACCCACAGAGCCCAGGCAGCTTCCTCGTCAGAACCCGTGGGCAGCGGGGAGGAAAGGGGCCTGGAGCTGTCCGCAGGGAGAGAAGCCAAGTGCTCTGCTCCTAAGTTTACATCTCTACAACTCCCAGGACCCCTGCCAACTTCTTCTCTCAAAAAATCAGATACTGATTACTCTTTCAGTAACATTTTATTTTAAATCCTTAGTGAAGATCTAAGAGGAAAATATAAAGTGCTTGGCTTTAGAGTTGGGGATTAGGGGAAAAGGGAAAGGCCCCCTGAGTTCATACTATTTGGAATTTCCCAGTTCCTCAGAGATGAAAGACAGTTTACCTCAAAGATTTTTTTACAAAAAAATAAAAAAATTATCCTTGAGTTCTCCACCAGCCAGCGTGCGTGAAGAGCTCAAGGACATAACTATCACAGTCAACCACTGAGAATTATCACAAAGGAAGCGGGTTGGTCAACAGGGTGGAGAATGAGTCTATTTCAAAGGAGATAGGAGGAACAGAGAGGTGAGGTGGAAGGTGGGTCCCCAGGCTCTACATCAGGGACAGAATGGCTGCCTGTTCCTCTGAAGTCTCCTCCAGTAAGTGTCGGGCAAAGGCCTGCTCCATCTGTACGGAAGAGATGGGGAAGAGGGTATCAGTCAGTGCAGCCAGGGAGGACACTACCCGAGGAGCTGCTTCTCTGCCTGGAGACCCCTTCCTCTCCTGGAACACCACTGTCCCCACCCCCATTAGACAGGCTACTCTGCCTCTGCTCTGAACTTACCCGCACTGTGATAAGATTCTGTGACATATAGCTGGGGCCAGGGCTCTCCTCCCAGAAATTCAGTGTTACCTGGAACTTGGGTTGGGGGCCCAGGCCCTGGAGGTAATTGGCCAAGTCTGAAAGAGAAAGGGTCAAGGGTTAGAAGAAAGAAAAGACGGTTTCAAATTCAGCATTAGACCCTCTTAAAGGTTCTTCAGTCAACCCACCATCAGATTTAAAAAAAAAAAAAAAACGAAGAAAAGAAAAGAGAGGAGAGGGCCATAGGCAGGAGGCAATAGTGAGGAATCCATGATGGAGGCGGGGAGCACATGCAGACCAAGGCCAGTGCAGGAGCCACAGGGTTAGGAGAGATGTCGGAAGCTAAGTGCTACTCAGCCATGTACAAACAGGAACGGGTGCCCCTTCCTCTAATAAGAAGTGTTTAGAGTAGCAGATTACAGTACAGCTTGAAAAGCTCTCCCCTGGGAGAGTCCTTACTGGCAGCAGCCCTGGCTGCTAACACCGAAGTGCCTACATCTTTGCTGCTTGCTCATACCTCCCAGTGCTAGGGTGCCCCTGGCCCTGGGAACACCCACACTCTGCACCCCCTATATTCCTGGCCCCACTCCTAAGGTCGGATCTGGAGTTGAGTGGGGGCTGGAACTGGAACTGCAAGAGTAGACAGGAGTGAGGGGCAACCCTAGGGGATGCCTAGAGTGTGGCAGAGACAGGGTGTGGTGGGGCCAGGGGTGTGACGTGCACCAGCTCTCTCAAACGTGTGGATGGCTGTGTGCCAGTGTGTATGTAGAAGAGGGCCATGAGCCTCAAAATCTCTGTGCCGACTTGTCTATGCACCTTCACATAACTAGTACATGCTTCAATGTGATGCTGCTCCCCATAAAGTGACATTCTTATCCTGGACTCCACCTGAACCTCATCTTCATGGCCTTGGCTGGGGAAGGAGAGCTGCCAGGTAGCTGCCAGGCTGAGTGTATGGCCACACAGGATGTGCACCACACAAGAGCAGGGGGGCCACGCACAGACCATGATTGAGGATCCGCTGACAGACGGGCAGTGGCAGGACCCACCAAGTAGGGCTCAGGAGGTACTAAGAGGTTGGTGGGCTCAGGTGCCCAGCAGGAGCAGCCTCACCTCTGCAGAAGGACGCGGTTCTGAAGAGCTCCACACACTCGTTGCTGGGCAGCAGATGTGGGCCTGGCCCAGGGGGGGCCTGCGGTGCATTCCATGAGATCGGGATGGGGCAAAGGCGCTGCACAAAGAGGCCTCGGGAGTTGCTTGCCACCAGGACACCTCTCTCAAGCTGGCTCAGCAGGCGCTGTGTGGGCTCCAGTGGGTCAGGCTTGGGAAACACCACTTGCTCCATGCTGCTCTCAGAACCTGAGGGCTCAGCCACAAGGCGGCAGTCCAGGCTCTGCACCTGGGCCTTACCCACCACGCGCCCGCTGTAGATGAAGGTGAGCAGCAGCGAGTAGTCTGGGGATAGAAGAGCCCAGCTGCACCTGGTGCTGGAGGAGCACACAGGCTGTCAGCAGCCCCCCTCTCCCCAGGGGTACACTCACCAGGGTGCCCCCTCACCAGCCAGGGGCTTCCTGTTAGGCTTTCCTATCACTCAGGAGAGTAACCAATACGGTGATTCACCCTGAGGCCTCAGGGCTTATGCCCAGGGTCTTGGAGTTTGCAAGAAGGTCCCTGGAGACTGGGCCTCTATTTAGCCCAAAGAAATCAATGTCTTACTGTATATCTCCAGGAAACAGAATGTGTAGGGTGGTATTTTTGAGAAGCAAGCCTTCTGGTATCTGGACAGACAAGTGGAATTCTCACTGCCTAGAAACCTGTGCTTCAGTCTATGGTAAGGTGGGCTCAGTTACTGCAGGCCCTGACTGCCTAGACAAGGCAAACATAGTCAAAGGGAGAAGACTCAAGGGGAACAGGGGCCAGGAAAGAGTTAGAAATGTCAAGTACCTGACTCCGGAGGGAGCAGAAACTCCGGAGACACCTGATCCCCTTGAAAGGGGGCCCCAGTTGTGTCTGCACCTGGAAAGGAGGCAAAGGCACTGGTCATTCAGAGTGGGACTGGGGAGTCCCTAGAGCCAGAGGGTATGACATAGGGGATGACACAAGAGACAGGGGAGATGGTACCTTCCTGTGGCTCAGGACTGTGGCTGCTGCTGCTGCTGCCGCTGCTGCTGCTGCTGCTGCTGTCTGAATGGGATGATCCCCCAGTGGCTCCTACCTCTTCCTGCGGACACAGAGTCTGTTGCTGGCCCACCTCTCTCTCTCATTACCGTCCTGCACTCAGGCCCATCCAGTTCCCTCCCCAGCTCTCACATTATCAAGGGGGTCCTGAAACAAGGAGGGACTGTGTACGCAGTTCTTCATGGCACCCTCTTCCTCCTCCTTCTCAGAGGACACAGAACTGTAGCGTCGCTTTGATGGTGATTTCTGGGTTCCTGGTTGGGCTGTGGAATTGTTGACAGCGAGAGAAAGGTCAGGGACTTAAACAGGCACAGAAGGTAAGGGAGAGGTGTGAGGCAGGGAAAGGATGGGCAGGACGAGGAGGGGAAGCCTGGGGAGCAGCTGCCCAAGGGCAGGGACAGGGCAGAACCCTGAGGGGCCCCAGGGAGGATCACATCTATATCCTTCCTCCCCAGTCTGCTGATTCCAGGAGTCGCTGGGCAAGGGGACACTCACAAGAGAGGGTTCCTGGCGGTAGTAGCCGATACACCTTATAGGGCTCAGCAACATCCATACGGCCATTCTCAGGAACCTCTTCAAATTCGGGACTCTTGTTGAGGGCACAGCGCAGGCGAGTCTTCCAGGCAGCAGGGCCTCCTGTGTCCCCTTCCTTGTACTTTCCCTTAAATATTGCCCAGGCCTAGGAAAGAGAGGAAGGGAAGAGGCAGAGTGTTACAGACCCCAACTGCCTCTCCAACAGGGCCGCCCTTCGTGGGCATGTGGCCTGAGCACTCACAAAGGCCCTGAACTCAGCAGGCTCGTGCTGGGTTTCTGCTCTGCTGCTGCCATCTTGAAATCCTAATTTTTAAATGAGGCCTCCCTCCACATTTTTGTTTTGCACTGGGCTCTACAAATGATGCAGCTGGGCCTACTCTCCTTTATCTGAAACCCAGGCAGACGCAAGCCCTTGAGGGTAAGTGCACCAGTGTATACTCCATCTCTCATTTGGAGGGGATGGTGGTTTCCAGGCCCTTTCACCTTGAAGAAGGCAGCATCTTGGTCCTCACGGAAGTCCTGCTTGCCTGCATGCTTCCAGGGAATCCGGAACATGGTCTTAGCTGTATCGTGCCAGCACACCCCTGGGAACTGCCCGCTCTCCACTTGTTCCACCACCCAGTTGCGGAGTTTTCGGGTACAGCGCACCCTGCCTGATGCCATCCTGGGGGATGAGAGGAGCACAAAGCATCAGAACTACTCTTTGGGAGGGAACATCTCCTGAGACCCTGGCTGCTGGGGCTGGATTCTGACAATGGGCTCCAGAGACCCCAACTATCTTTTTGGCTCCAGACACATCTCAACATTCTCTGAGGCAGAACTGTTTTACTCTGCCATCATTAGCAACTACAAAAAAAAAAAAAACCCAAAACATTCTTTTTAACATTCCAAGCTGTGACATCTAAAAGGAAACCTTAGGCATTGGTCTTAATTTTAGAACTTTTCAGGAATATAACACTTGGGAGAGAATTCCCCTGGTGTTCTGTTCCTAGTGAGAGGCCCTGTCTACACTCCCAAGCACTTGCAGAGGCAGTATCTGCTTCAGAGACGCCTCAGCCCTCTTCGAACACCCTCCAACCTACACAACCACAACCTATCCTTTGACTCCCATCCCTCTCCTCTGCTTGCCCTAAGGGTAGGTGGGTTAGGAAGCTGGGGCAGGGGTGGAGCTGCACCGTAAGTGGGCAGGGCCAGGAAGCAAACAAACAGGTTCAGTTGAGGCTGGGGCAGAGCCTTCCTCTCTGAGCAACCCAGCAGGCCTTCCTGTCCTTTTCCCATAGGGCCTGAGACACTGGCCCTTGTCAGTCTCTCAATCTCACTCTCAGGCCAAATCTCCTGCTTCCTGACTCACAGGCCTCTATCCCTCAGTCTAGCAGAGAAGACCCCAGGAGTCCCCACCCCCCACCTCCAATCTGGTTGGCCCTTCCAGCCCTAGATCCCATGCTCATTCTCCTCTTTGGCTGATCTTACCTGAGCTGCTGTCCAGTCCGTCCCAGGGCTCGGAGAACCTCAGCTTAGTTCCTTGGCTAGGCGGCTTCGTAATCTCTCCGCCCCTTCCTATAGTCCCCGCCCTAAGTTTCAGTTCTCCTCCAGGGAGGTCCGGTTCCCAGAAATCACGTGGTCTCAAGAGTTGCAGGGCAGCCCGTCGCCACCAGGGGGAAGCAGCATCTGACAACCTCACTGTCAGCAGCAAGAGGACCGGGCTCTGCCGGGCTGGCTCCTGGCTCCTGTCTTGCTATCCCTTGCTATCGGGTTCCCCTTCCTCCCTCACACACTCTTTGCTCATATGTGACCTCTATGTGACACTGTGGCTTCCCTAGGGAGGTCATAGTTTGCTGGAGTCTGGCCTGGGGCCTCTGGATTGCTACGTATACCTGTGCATCTGTGTTTCCTCACAGTGCCTGCTTGGTACATATTAGGTGACCCAAATACCAGCCGAATTTGATGAAAGGAAGAAGGCGGTGTGGGAGGGAGCCCAGACTAGGTGGCTGGATGGCGAGGGCCTCCCTTGCCCATCTGCAGTGTCAATTCCTTCCTGGCCAGGAATGAGTCCAGGATGGGTCAGGCAGTAAGCTTCAGGGGTCCCTTTCGGCAAAGCTCTGTTCACCCCCCTTTCCCTGGTGCCCCGAGATGGTGGGGCCAGGAAGAAGGACCACCAAGAAGCCTGGGCAATAAGATGCTTCTTTATTGGTGCTGGAGCTGTTCCTGAGGGAGTCGGGCCACAGGACCCTCATCAGGACCCTTGCCCCGGCTACTTCCTCCTGCGGGGGATACTCTGTCCCAAGGGCACCTCTTCTGTCAGCTTCTGCAGAAGGAGAAAGAAGGTAATGATATTGGAAGCCTGGAGCTCAGACTCAGCCTGGGGCAGGTGACTTATGGAGGATGGGGTCAGAGGCAAGGCTGGGTGAAGGCTATACCTGTAACAGGCGGGCGTGGTAGGCAGGGGCATCCTCTCCAGCCAATGGCTGGGGGCGCACGTGCAGGTAGCGCTCAGTGGCTGTTTCCAGCTCCTCAACCTCATACAGGGAGGCTGGGTCCAGTGAGTGGGCATTGATGAGGCTCACAAGATACTCTTTGTAGTGTGCCCTGGGGAGATAAGGTAGCAGCACACTTGTTCTTCTGTTGGCTAATATTAACTGAGTGTGCCCAGTCAGTCCATGGCTGGGCACTGGGATACTCAAACAAGAATGACAAGCCCTGCCTATTGCACCTGTAGGCAGCGCCAACCTGTGCACATTGCCTGCTACTACCTATCCATGCCCTTGCCCAGAGAGCCCCCTCCCTCGTACTCCTTGCAGGACCTACTGCTCTCAGAGACCCACTTTACTGTCTGGGTATGCCCTCACCATTCCCGCCCCAATGCCCAACACCATGCTCCATGTCCTGCCAGCACTCACTGGCAGAGGCCGGCATAGCCAGCTGGAGTTTCCTTGCCACAAGCTTCGTCCCTGAGCCCATTGGGAACCTCTTTCTGCTCCATCACTCGGCAGCCACCTATGGGTGAGAGAAGAAAGGACCCTTTGTTGGGAGGAGGCCACTGACCACAAAGCCCCAGGAGAACTGGAATATCCATGGAGCAGGGAAGGTAGCCTCCAGGGAGGGGACTGAGCACAAGAATTCCTGCTCTCCCAGTGGTGGATACTTAGAGATACCATCAGCAGCAAATACACTCTGATACATAGGCAGGGACCTTGTCCCTACTTTTATCTAAGCTGGCTTTTGGCTCATAAACACATATTCCCTTGAGATGGCTCTTTTGGTTGTTATTTAGCTCTTTCATAGTAAACTTACCTCTATTTTCTTTTCTTTTTTTTTTTTCTGAGACAGAGTCTCACTCTGTTGCCTAGGCTAGAGTGCTGTGGTGTCAGTCTGGCTCACAGCAACCTCCAACTCCTGGGATAAGCGATCCTACTGCCTCAGCCTCCCGAGTAGCTGGGACTACAGGCATGCGCCACCATGCCCAGCTCATTTTTTCTATATGTATTTTAATTGTCCAGCTAATTTCTATTTTTAGTAGGGATGGGGCCTCGCTCTTGCTCAGGCTGGTCTGGAACTCCTGAGCTCAAACGATCCACCCGCCTCGGCCTCCCAGAGTGCTAGGATTACAGGCATGAGCCACCGCACCCAGCCTTTACCTCTATTTTCTAAAAATAATTTTTAAAAAATTTATTTTAAAGACTACAGCACCTGGTATTCCCAGGCTATCTCCCATCCAAGTACTAACCAGGCCCTAACCTGCTTAGCTTCTGAGATCATATGAGGTCGGGTACATTCAGGGTGGTATGGCCACAGGCTTACCTCTATCTACACTGTAAGAAGTAGGATAGATTAGAACCACATATGACACCTTTCTGTTGCCCTCATGGAACCTAAAACAGTGCCCTGCAACTAGCAAGTCTCATTAAATATCACAGAGTTAATTCATGAATCATCATTTGGGAATGGATAAAAAAATTAGTATTAAGGGCTTCATGGGTGCCAGGTGCTTTACTGATGTCTTATGTAACCTAGCTCAGCTACAAGGTGCATATTACCTCACTGTACAGAGGGAGGCCCCGGGAGGTTGATTAACTTGTCAAAGGGCACATACCAAGTAATGCTAGACCCAAGGGTGCCCTTTCCCATCACACAGCGGGAGCCCAGCACACCACCTCCCCTTCTCAAAGGCTTGTTCCAACACTCACCTCCAGGGACTGCCCGGGCCCCAGCTGGAGGCTCTGTATTAAACATGACGTTATTGTCCTAAGGAGGAGCAGAGACAGATGGGCATTATGTTCCCCCTGATGCTAGTCCCTTCTGCATTTCCCAGCACACAGCCTTTTCCATTGCCCAGCCTGGGCCCTGCCTTCCTCTCCTGGGCAACCCGCAAACCCAGCTGGGTTGGCCACCTCTGACCTGTAGCAGCTTTTGGAGCCGAGGAGCAGTCCAGTCCCTCAGGTAGAAGAGGCAGTCTCGAGGGTGATGGCCGTGAAGGGACTTTTTCACCCTGCAGTTAGGGTCTGGACATTTCTGGCGGAAACCCAGATGGGAGAGGGGAAGTTGGAGACTGTTGGGGTCCTGGCCTCTCAGGAACCCCTGTGTGAGGGGTGTAGGGGTTGGGGGAGATGGAGACACTGGAGGGTCTGGAGTGAGCAAAGGGGGAGAGGGGACAGAGAGAGGTGCTTTACATCCCACTGACTTCCTCTTCTCTTCCCCTGGGCTGCTCAATGGCCTTTGCCCCTCAAACCCAATGGCAGCCCCCGACCCTTCTAGCCCTTCCACATCCTCTGGGCTCCGGCTCACATTCTTGGCGTAAAAGGCATTGTAGCAGCCACTGCAGAACTGGTGGCGGCATTGGGTGCAGTGAAAGTGCATGCAGCCTCCTCGGGCCAGTGCGTACGAGAACTTGCACTTGGGACAATCTGCAAGGGACAGGAGGTCAGGGCTGGGGCTGCCACTGCAATTCAAGGTCCTCAGAAAGAGAGCCTCTGGCAATGACAGAATACTGAGCAAACAGATCAAGGGGTGGGGTGGGCAGGCTCACCAATGCCATTTTCCTGAAGATACATTGCCAGGCCCTGGGCCTGGTATTCTGGGTCATTGGTGCGTTTCCAGTTCTGGAAATCCTCGCAGCTCCGACCTCGGTGCTGCTCCTCCCACTGCCAGAGGGAAAGTAGGCTTCATGTGGAAGGTCCATCCCATGCCCTGGCCCTTCTTGCTGGTCCTCCACTCCATTCAGTGGTCCCCAACTTAGTTTATGTCATTGTCATCTGCCATTTGCTCAGACCCTAAACTGAGGGGCTATCCTTGGTTCTTTCATTTCCTCATACTACCCCATACTCATTAGCAAGTCTTGTTTCTACTACCCAAGCCCATCCCAACCCTGTGCCCCTGCTGCTACCACCTTACTCCAGGCCATCATCAGAACTTGCCTTAGTTATAGTCTCTCTGCTTCCCACTCCTGCTCCCCTACTACCCATTCTCCCTATTGCAGCCAAAAGCCCTTCAAAAGTGTAAGCCAGGGGGGGAGGGGGGGACAAGGGCAACATATGTAACCTAAACATCTGTACCCCCATAATATGCTGAAATAAAAAACAAACAAAAAAAACACTTACAACCTATTAAAAAAAAAAAAAAAGTGTAAGCCAGGTAGCTTGAACAGTATTGGTGGTAATCTAGTTTTGAGGTTTGGGGTTGGGGTCTGTGTTCATTTTATTATGTTTCATAATGTAGATGAAATTTTTTTGGTATCAAACAATGAACTTCTTAAAAGACAAATGAAACAGTATTGCCCCTTGCTTCATCTCAGAATGAAGACTAACACCTGCCTCACTTGGCCTTCAGGGCTGTCCTGATCTGGCAGCTGGTTCCTCTCTGACCACCTGTCACCTTCATCCCTGCTCTCTAGGCTCCAGTCACACACCACTTTTTTCTGACTTTGGCCTTTCCATGTGTTGTTATTTCTGTCCCAAATACTCTTTGCGTGGCTGGCTGGCTTCTTAACTTTCAGGCCTGAGCTTAAATTACCCCATTTTAAAGAGGACTTGTCTGACCTCCCTACCCTAAGTAGGTCCATTCTGTTATTCTTCATCTCAGATTCCTTTCTTCATGGAACTTATGCCTATGTAAAATTAGTTCCTCCCTCCTTCTCTCACTTTTTTTCCTTCCTTCCTCCCTCCCTTCCCTTTCCTTGCTCTTTCTTTCTCACTCAATTCTTCCATTTCTCCCTATACCTGTCTCCCTGCCTAGAGTTCATGTCTGTTTTGCTTTCCAGTACTCAAGCTCCCCTAAGTCTAACACAGTACCTGGGAGTAGCTCAGCAAGTACTTCTGAAAGTATGAATGTGCCTCACCTGGCGCTTGCAGCGCACACAGAAGGTCTGGTGACACTGGGGACATGTTGCCTCCAGCTGTTCACGCTCATATATGAAGCCAAAGGAACACTGTAAGTGCAAGAGCATAGCTTTACAGCTATCCGAGGCCTAGCCTGGTGCCCTCCCCTGCCCCTTCATATTTAGCTCCTCTGGGCAGGCCACTTACCTTGGCACACCACAGGAACTTAGGGTCCCGCATCAGCACACGCTCAGTCAGCTTTTTATGGAACAACGCGTAGGCATCTGGCTCTAGGCTCTCCCGAAGCTGGGGACAGGGTACAGAGGCAGTGGGTGGGTAGGGTTCCTGTTCAAAGCCCAGGGCACCTGAGTCTAGGGGCTGTAGTACCTGGATGTCAAGGGTGGAGAAGTAGGGGAGCAACTGTGTGTCATCGGTGAGGTCGGGGCGGCCACAGGCGGGGCACACCATGTCTGTAATGTGCTTCTCCTTCAAGGCAATGGTGAAGTGCTGGCGGAAGCAGTCAGGACAGATGGTGCACTCACAGGACGTCAGGGCCTGCATCTAGAGGGTTAGGGATAGGAGGGGAGGGAGTCAGAAGCCACAGCTGCCAGCCTGGGGAAGGACCAGTAATCAGGTGTCCACTGAGAAACCAGACTCTAATTAACAACTAGGCAAGGGTAGCAACCTCAAGTGCCAGCAGGGTGCCAGGCAGGCAACCTAAACATCTGAAGACAATCAGTCGGTGGAGGAAAGTAGACAGTGGCAAGACCTAAGGTAAACACAAAAATGCCTCTAAAGGCGTTCACATTCAATTAAAAACAAACGGCCAGGTGCAGTCGCTCATGCCTGTAATTCTAGCACTCTGGGGGGCCGAGGCAGGAGGATCGCTCGAGGTCAGGAGTTCAAGACCAGCCTCAGCAAGAGTGAGACCCCCCCATCTCTACTAAAAGTAGAAAGAAATTAGCTGGACAACTAAAAATACACAGAAAAAATTAGCTGGGCATGGTGGCGCATGCCTGTAGTACCAGCTACTCGGGAGGCTGAGGCAACAGGATTGCTTGAGCCCAGGAGTTTGAGGTTGCTGTGAGCTAGGCTGACATGGCATTCTAGCCCAGGCAACAGAGCAAGACTCTGTCTCCAAAAAAAAAAAAAAAAAAAAAAAACCAACCAATTAAAAACAAACATACAAATAACATCCTTGAAAAGACAAATCTATAGAGATGGAGAACAGATTAGTGGTTGCCAGGTGACAGGGAGTGGAGGGAAGGACAGTATGACCATAAAAGGGCAGCATGAAGGATTTCCTTGATTATGGTGGGGATTACACTGATCTATACATGGGATAGAATTGCATAGAACCACACATACACATCCATGTAAAAAATGAACAAGATCTGTAGCATAGCTAACATTGTAACAATGTCTATTTCTTGGTCTTGATATTGTACTATAATTATATAAGATGTCACCAATGGTGGAAGGTGAGTGAAGAGTACGCAAGACTCTACGTACTATGTTTGTAATCTCCTGTAAATCTATAATTATTTAAAAAAAAAAATAAAAACAAAATAAGATACATAGAGAGCAAGGCTAACGAAATCAGTATTTGGCCAAAGTATTTGCCACTTCGGACCTAGAGTAAGTGGGAGCTTAGGAGGTAAGAAGAGCTTGCTCCTACCAACTGGATATTTGATGATATCAAAGAATTACTGTTAATTTTTTTTGGCGTGACAATGTGTTGTGGCTATGTCTTCAAAAAGAGTTTTATCTTTCAGAGATACATACTGAAATATTTACAGATAAACTATGATGCCTGAGATTTGCTTTAAAATAATCCTCTGTGTATATAAATGAAATAAAGATTGGCTATATATTGATAATTGCTGAAGCTTGGTGATAAATATACTGGCAGTGGAAGAGTTGCAGGGAGCAAGGGAATCTGTACTATAATTTCCTTCACTATTGTATGTTTGAAAATTTTCATAATAGAACATTTAAAAAAAAAGAAAGGGGGTAGCCTGTTCCTGCCCTCCCCTTCCCAGAAGCCTTCAGGGGTACTTGAGCAACTGCAGAGTAGAAGACAGGGCCAGAGATATGAATTGGGGTGGAGGTCCAAAGGGAATACAGTAATTCCAAGACCAGGTATGGTGGGGAGGGGCTTACCCGGTTGTGGGGCAGGGTCCAGCCACACACAGCACACTCCTGGGCAAGCAATCGGCGCAGAAAGGCCCGGTCCTGGCTGTGCTTCACAGCTTCTACCACGTCCCCCAACTCATAGTTCCTGGGTGTCTCCTGCAGCAGTGACAGCGCCAGCTCTGCCCGGCCCCAACTGGGGAGTGCGTAGACTGCCAAAAGCCGTCTGACCAGGCTCTGCAATGTGATTCAGGTGGAGGCAGGAGAAGTCATTGTCAGAGCCCAGGAACCTTCCCTTCCCAACTTCCCTCTTGCTCCTCTAGGTGGGTTCTTTGGCTCCTCGCCTCTTCCTAGCACCTGCTTATCTGGGCCATCCCAGGAGGGGGTGGGCTCAGGACCACTGTCCCAGAGGCGCTGACGGAAGGGCTCTAGGCGCTGGCGTTGTAGCTCAGTCAGGGCTCGTGCCACATCACCTCCATGCTGGAACAATGCCTGGAGAGACCCCTCCTCAGGCCCAAAGCCCAGAGACCGGAGCTCCTGTACCTGCAAGTTGGGAGTGGACAGAGGAAGTGAAGACAGAAAAGCAAGCAAAGGAGAATGTAAGAGACTCTAAGACTCTCAATCCTGTCCCACCTCCAGCACAGTTGATACCTTCCTACGCCGGGCCCTCACACACTCTTCCACAGCTTCATCAAGGTTGCCATGACGATCCAGCCAGGCTTTCCGGGCCTCCTGACAGGAAAAGGCACCCAGCCCAGGGTCCCGCTGTCCAGCCAGCTCAGCCACCATCTCCAGCACGTAGGGCAGCTCTGAGTGCAACCACTTCAGGGGCACCTCAGTGCCTGAGTATTGCAGAGCCGAGAAGACCTCCTCTGGACGGGCACCTGCAGCTTCCCCTTCCTAAGGCACAGTCCCACCCATCAGGCTCATGAAGAGGGATACCCTCCATCCACCCTCAGACGAACTGAGATGCCAACAGTGGCTGGGCTCAGATGTGGACCATGTGACCAGTGCATAAAATGTTAATTGCCACGTGGGAAGTGTTCAGTAAGGCACAGATAGCTGCTGCTAAAAATGACAAATTTTATAAGAACTATCAACCAACTGCAGCATCTCCTTTCCCCCACCAGCTCAGCCCCACCTCATCCCAAGCCGAATCCTCACCCGGATCATGATTACTAGTTGGAGACCTTCCTCCCGCATCTTGTCTTGTCGGTGCTTTTCAGAGTCTCCACAGGAACTGGGCAGGGGGGTACTGAGGCATCCCGGAGGCCCAGGCTTCGGGAGTCCCTTTTCCAAAGAGCTGGCATGGGGCCGGGGGGCATGCTGTACTGGGATGGGGCTGCTTGTCCGGTTGCACATAACACACACCCAGCCAGGGCCCGAGTTGCAGAAGGTACAATGAATACAGTACCAGACTTGAGTCTGGGCAGAAGAGAGCAAGGTATCCCCCTGCTGGGAAGGCAGAGAGGATTATGGTATCGACTGGCTGGCCGAGGTTTACGATGGAAATATATGGAGCTGGGGGAACTAAAGGAAAATGGGGGATGGGAAAGCAGAGAATGGCCTGAGGTAACATGTGCAATGAAGAGCTGGGAAGGCCAGGAACGGGTTACCTGAAGGGGCTGCAGGCAAATATCAGCAACCCGGGAATCCACCACCAAGCTGGGAGGCTGGGCCAGCCGAGGTCGCTCACATATGGCACATAGCACAGCCGGTCCCTCATTCTCAAAGGTACAGCTCTGGCAGGCCCACCGATCCCGTGCAAGCTCAGGTTCTAAGCCCCCGGTTCCTTGGGGACCCTCGATCCTCGGCCCCAACCCCTTACAGCCTCGGGGCCAAGCACAGGCCACACAGAGCACTGTCCAAGGCTCATTTAGCATGGCACAGGCAGCACAGTGCCAGGGCAAACGAGCACTTGAAGGATCAGGGGAAGAAAGAGAGCTGTCTCCCAGGGCCAGCAGGGAGGTCGGCTGGGGCTGTGGTTGGGCTGAGGCAGGTAAACTGTAATGGAAAAGCAGATATGGCCTTTTGAGGTGGGACCTGGTACCTGGGTCCCTCACTTCTGGGCATTCCCCATTTCCTGGGTAACGGCACATGGCACTGGCCCTTGCACATCTTGTTGTCTCTGTCTCAAACACTCTCATACCCATGGTCTGTACAACATTTAAATGGCAGCTTAAAGCTCACTTCTTCTGGGTAGATATACCTAGTATGGGTACTGAAAATACTGCCAAGTGATTGAGCTGATCCTTCAGACTAGGTTGCATCCACTTACTACCTATTTGCACACCATAATAACCTGTCTTATAGTGAATGCTACTTGTTTGATGTGTATGTCTACTATCTCCTTCAGGGCTGTGACTGGTTGCTTGTCCTTTATTAAACAGTCTTTAGCATAGAACTTGGCAAATGGTAGATAATCAAGTGATTTTAAGGTCTCTAAATTTCATTCTCATCCAGAAGAGAAGAAAACATCTCACCTGGAGCTCAGGTGGGTGGCCTGGACCAAGGTCCTGGGTAGGGTCTGGCGGAGGTGATGAGCACGGGATGGGTGTCCATGGAACAAGTGGTCACAGGCTGGGCACAAGGCCTGTTTACAGGATGGGCAGTGCAGTGTGCCTGGGGCAGAACCACAGAGGAAGCAGGAACTAGGAGTGGAGCCTAGAGAACACGAGAGGAAAGAACAGAGTATCTTTCTAAAAAAGACTAGGTTATGCCTGAATCTGCTATGGATGGAGGCAAATCACAAGACTACTTTTCAAAACATTTGAACCCAAGAAAACAATTTTAATCTCTTTTAAAAAACAAAGGAAGATAACCAAGAAGATAGAGGAAGGTCTCAAATTTCCATCAATATGGAAATCTACTACTCACCACACCCCCCATGTAGGACCAAAAATACCTGGGGCAGAAGGTGTGGTGAGGGGGCCGGGAGCAATCTCTCTCAGTAAGGGTTCAAACTCTGAAAGCTGTAGCGTCTAAGGAAGAAAGAGCAGGGAATGGGCAAGGGGCATGGGACACAGAATCCAACAATTCCTGTTCCCTTTGTTCATCAGCCCCCTTCCTGCCTTCCTTACATCATCTTCAACGTTATCTTCCAGCAGCTGTTCCAGCGCTCTCTGTCTTGGATGAGTATTCTGCAAACCAGAAAAAAAGGGCTTCCACCTAGCACCCTAGAACAAGGCCCTCCCTATAAGCCCTAGTCCCTTAACATTCACAGAGAAAAGAACAGTACCAGGAGCTCCCAGAATGTCCACCGTTCAGCAGCATGGGGGTCCTCAGACCGACTTGAGTTAGGCTGTGCTCCCCAGCCCTGGTCTGTAAACTATCAGGACTAAGGAACATCTTACCTGCAACAGCAGGCTGAGCTCTGTCCGAAGCAGCAGTACTTCCAGTGTGACTGTAGCAACCTGGTGCTCATCTGGCTCCTCTTGCCCTTCAGGGAAGCTCAACCCATCTGGCTGCTCCTCCGTGTAGCCATACAATCGTAGCACATCCCGGCCCCCCTACCACACATTCACAACCAATCAGCGCCCCTTCCCATTCAGCACAGCCTCAGGAGCCAAACTCCAGCCCAGGCCCAGTCCCAGTCCCCTTTCCCATAAGGCTCAGGGGCTTCACCTGCACCGCATCCACTGTGCTGCGAAAGACAGGGTTATTAAACTTGACCCCGCGCCAGTACCGGGGCCGCTGAGGGCTGAGGAGGTTGCGGCCGTATTTCTCCAGGATGTTCAGGGCCGTGGACAGGGTGTTGAGGTAGTTTCGGGGCTGGGAACAGTCAGAAAGCAGAGAGTTGTGAGCTGGCCCCGGCCCCAGGCCCTATGTCTCCCTTTGAAGCGGGGCCGGGCCTCACCTCCCCATGAGCGTTGCAGCGGACCAGGCGTGCGGCGTCCAGCTGCAGGTAGCGGGCGGCTGGCGGCAGGGAGGTGGCTAATAGCGGCCGGAGCTGCTCCAAGGAAAACGCCTGCCCGGAATCCCTCTTCAGGGCGCTCGCCAGCTCCTCGCGGGCCGCCAGGAAGGCCCGCTCCTCCTCCCCCGGCATCCTGAGACAGGAGTCAGCCCCAGCCTTGCCGTCCGTCAGGACCCAGCGCGGGAACGCCGCCCTCCCGCCTGGTGCCCGGCTTTGAGACCTGATCCGGTCCGTGGAGCTGCTCCGGGTCACTCGGGCCACGGTCACTCTCCGGCCCCCGGCCCAGGGGCAGGGTTAGCCGGGAACAGGAAGTACTAAGAAAGAGGGCGGGACTGCGACCCGGTTTCAGAGGAACGGGAGGGGCTTAAGCTTAAGGAAGGGGAATGTGTCTGGAGGCCAGGGGCGTGGCCAAAAAGGCGGTCCCAACCAATGAGGAGGTAAATAACCTCTGGCTCCTCCCTCAGCGCGTCCCCGCGTTTTCCCTGCATTCAAGAACACTTTCCTGCTTTCCTCCCGTCTGGTTCCCCCCCTTCCGGATAGTTCCAGGCACGGGTGGTCCTATTTGGCTCAGAGCCTTCACCTTTCCATCAGGACCAGTCTGCCATGCTCCGGTCCTCTCTGGGAAACTACCCGCCCCTTGCTGGGGACCCGACTCTGGCCAGCCCTAGGCCCATTCAAGCAAGTCCCGCCCACTCTCCGGTCTGTCCTGAAGGCAGGGGAAAGCCCCACCCCCCCGCTAGCTTCTCTTCCACCTCTTCTCCGCCCCAGGGGCTCCCTCTTACTACGCGTTCCACTCGCTCTGATCCCTCTCCGTCCCCTCCTCACGGTCAAGCCTTCTCAGGGGAACCCCACCACTGGATACCTACGCCCTTTCCCATTCTCCCACCCCTCTCACCCCAACCCGGGACTTCCCCTCGGTCCTCACTATAAGCCCCGCCCCCTCGCTGAGGGACAGCCCCGGTTCCAGTCTCAGCGATCCCGCTCACCCTAGCCCCTCCCTCGGACAACCCCTGGGCTTATGACCCAGCCAGCACCGCCTCTCCTGGTGGCAACTGGCTGGGAATGGCTGAGGGGCTACCTACTGTTTGCGGCCTGCCAGGGGGGAGGGGGAAGGGAAAAAAAGAAAGGGGGCGGGGTTGAGGGGGGCGGGCCTGGACCTGGGGAGTGAAAGCGAAAGCCTGGGCGACTAGCTGAGAGACCGGAGATCTGGCTACTGGAGCAGCATGGCCAAGCCTTGTGGGGTGCGCCTGAGTGGGGAGGCCCGCAAACAGGTAACGGGGAACTGGAGGCCAGGAAGGGTCTGGGGAACCCTCCTAGATGGAGGCCAAGCTGGGTGCTTCAGGGGACCAAGACTGTGCCAGAGAACTCCCCCAACCGGTCTCTAGAGCTTTCACTTCAGCCCGGGGATTTCCAGATTCCTGCCCTCTAACCAGTCTGTGCACTGAGCAGGGGCTTTGAGGGAAAACTGGCTTGTGGGGGAAAGGCCTGAGCCACAGTTGGAAGGTACCCCGTTGGGATGGGGTCTTACTCTTGACAACTTAGACCCTTAACCAACATCCGGGTACTGCTGTCTGTGTAGGTGGATGTCTTCAGGCAAAATCTTTTCCAGGAGGTAAGTCTCTTTTGATTCAAGCAATTTCACTTAGAATCTTAGACCAGTACTTGAGGGTCACAACCTCTCAGAGTGATTCAGACCCACCCTGGACTTTGTCCCTATTTCCCTTACCAAGCCTTCACCCAAGGTGAGCTCCTAATTACTGACATCTGCCCTTAAATGGAGCCTCTTTGGACTCTCTCCCCTTCTGACACTTCCTCTCCCCTCTTTTGATGTGAAGGGAAATGCCATGGCTCCTAAAGCAGGAATACCACAGTCCTAACCTTGGTTCTGCCACTTACCTACCAGCTTGGGCAAGTCCCTTGATTTTCAGGGCTTCAGTTTCCTCATTTGTAAGTCTTGGACACAATGATTTATGGGGCCCTTCCAGTGCCAATTCTCAGACATCTCATTGTCTTCTGTGATTCCCGCCCCTCGCAATGTAACCCACAGGCTGAGGAATTCCTCTACAGATTCTTGCCACAGAAAATCATATACCTGAATCAGCTCTTGCAGGTGAGTAGTGTGGGCCCCTCCTGCTCCATCCCATGTCCTCTCTCCCCACCACCCACCCTCTCTAGCTAACAGCTGGGCTCAGCATGCAGAGAATAGTTGTGAATGGTGGATTGGGAACATTAGGATGGTGTGAGGCCTGAGCCTAGGTTGGGTGGCAGAGGGCAGGAATGTGTGGAGGGAAGGCTGAGACTCAGGGTCAAGGGAAGAGGCTTGGCAGCCCCTGACAATGAGCTCTGTGCAGGAGGACTCCCTCAATGTGGCAGACCTGTCCTCCCTCCGGGCCCCACTGGACATCCCCATCCCAGACCCCCCACCCAAGGATGATGAGGTAAGGTACTCGGGGCAGGTCTCAGACTATAAACCCAATGGAGGTGATACCCTTTCAACCTCTTTGACTTTTCTAAAGGCTACTTTCCCCCCTTTGCCCTAGATGGAAACAGATAAGCAGGAGAAGAAAGAAGGTAAGGGAGAAAGGGGTGACTAGGGAAGGGGAAATGGCACATTAACTGCCAAATGAGAAAGGGCCTAAATCCCCTCTTTCTCACAGTCCCTAAATGTGGATTTCTCCCTGGGAATGAGAAAGTCCTGTCCCTCCTTGCCCTGGTTAAGCCAGAAGTCTGGACTCTCAAAGAGAAGTGCATTCTGGTAAGCCTGGGTATTGAGGGAAGTGGAAAGAGAAGATGAGCAAGGCCAGGCCCTGGTCTCCTTCAGAGATGTAAATCCTCCATTCAGAGACTTAGTCCTGAAAAAGGAAACTTCCTTCTATGCCTTGGGTTTATATCCCCTTTGTTTCATCATTCTGTTATACCTCTGGTATCACAGTGGTAGCCCTGAAATCAGAGACTGTACTGTATCTACCTCTATAGCCTTAGACCCTACTACTGTAACAGATACACAGGACAGTGAAAGTGATATGATATAGTGAGTTGGTTTAAAAGCATGGACCCTAGAGAGAGACTGCTGGGTAAGTGATAGAATCCTGATTCTATCATTTATCCAGCTGGTAACCTTAGGTAAGATATTTAGATGTTCTGTGACTCAATTTTTTCATCTGTTAAATGGATACAATAAGAATATATACCTTGGAAGGTTGCTGTGATAATTAAATGAGGTAAATCTACCACAGTGCCTAGTATATAAGTGTTCTTTATAAATAAATATAAATAAATATATTAAATATAGCTATCATTAAGAAGTGGCAGTATATTTCCTTAGTAGCTTCTAGGCTGGTGAAAAAAAAAAAAAAAGAAGTGGCAGTAATAAGAAGAACCCAATAAGTTTGTTGAATTCTTCTTTTTATTATTATTATCATATTATTATTATATATTATTATATATGATATCTCTTAATATAGGTGATCACATGGATCCAGCACCTGATCCCCAAGATTGAGGATGGAAATGATTTTGGGGTAGCAATCCAGGTAAGAAAACGGTGACTGAGGCCAAGTGTGGTGGCTCATGCCTGTAATCCCAGCATTTTGAGAGGCCAAGGCAAGAGGATCGCTTGAGGCCAGGAGTCCCAGACCGGCCTTTGCAACGTAGTGAGACCCCCATCTCTACAAAAAATTTTTTTAAAATGAGCCAGGCGTGACCGCAGACACCTGTAATTCTAGCTACTCAGGAGGCTCAGGCAGGAGGATCACCTGAGCCCCAGAATTCAAAGCTGCAGTGAGCTATGATTGTGCCACTGCACTCCAGCCTGGGGGACAGAGCAATACCCTGTCTCTACAATAAAAACCAAAAGAAAAATCGGGATGAATGAGGATACTGAGAGTGGGGAGAGACTTTGGGAGTGAGAAGAGCTAGAAATGAGCTAGGAGGAGAAGGAAATAGTGAAAGAGGGAGGAAATGAAATGTTTTCTTTATCACCCATGTCACTACAGGAGAAGGTGCTGGAGAGGGTGAATGCAGTCAAGACCAAAGTGGAAGCCTTCCAGACAACCATTTCCAAGTGAGGGCAGCTGGAGGATCAACATGGGGGACTGTAGAGCCATTTCTTTGTGCAAAGGGTCTGAGGGAATACATCTCCCTGAACTCTCACCCCTGTGGTATTCCCCTTGCTTCTGGCAGGTACTTCTCAGAACGTGGGGATGCTGTGGCCAAGGCCTCCAAGGAGACTCATGTAGTGAGTGGATAGTCCACCAACCTTTTAGCTGGCTGGAGGTGGGGTGGGTGGCAGGGAAGAGGTCCTGATCTTGTAAGACCTTCCTGTTGAGGAGGATATGAAGCCAAAATTGTTGCCTAGAAAAACTGATTGGGGCTTCCACAACCTCAACCCCTTTTTCTGCTCAGTCCTTTGGGATCTCATGTCTTGGTGCTGAGAAGGGGCTTATCTTCAAGTTAACCTATCCCCTATATAAGGAAACCAAACTAATGTCCCAAGCTCCCTTGGGTCTGACTTAGCTTTGCCTCCCATATCCCAGATGGATTACCGGGCCTTGGTGCATGAGCGAGATGAGGCGGCCTATAGGGAGCTCAGGGCCATGGTGCTGGACCTGAGGGCCTTCTATGTGAGTATGGAGTAAGCCCTTAAGGAAGGTGCATGGCAGGGAGAGGCCATAACCTGACTCTTACTCTCTCGCCTTCTCTCAGGCTGAGCTTTATCATATCATCAGCAGCAACCTGGAGAAAATTGTCAATCCGAAGGGTGAAGAAAAGCCATCTATGTACTGAGCCCAGGGCTAGAAGGAAAATAAATGACCTGTACTTTGTGTGGATTACCTCTGGTCTGTGCCATTCATTCAAAAAGCATTTATTGAGTGCCACATGTGTCCAGACAGTGAAGATGAATGTGATGGTGGGAAGGGGTGGGGATGCCAGGAAGACAAAGATGAATTAGACACCCTTCTTGGTCTTAAGATGTCCAACTAAGGAACAGGGTGGGGACTGTTACAGGCCATGACAGCCATGCAGATAACCTGTATTTTGGAATTTTACAAGATTATTTCCATTGTAGGTCTCATGAGTTCTTCATGAAAGAGGCGGCATTTGGGCAGAGCCCTTATAGGAATGGCTTTGGATAGAGGAGGGAAAGCTCTGGGGCTGAAGGGGAATGAAGAAAGGAATAATCCTCCCTCAACAAGCTTAGAGGGAGAATGAGGTTTCGCTGGGTGGATTATGGATGAATGACTGGACTCCTTCTCAAGGGCTGGGAGCTGGGAAAAAATGCACCCATGGCATTGTGGTGAAGGAATTATATACCACAGGACATCATGGGAAGGATGAATCTGTAAGTTTTTCTTTTTGTCCTTTTTTCCCTCTCTGTCAGTCAATCACGTCTTTATCTCTGCCTTTCAGGATTCAGTCCTGGGCAGGTGGTAGAGACAAGGGTTCCTCCGCTGTGGTCTTTACTATACATTCTGTGAGATTGTTCTTTAATTTAGGGCCTTATCTTGTTTTAAGATATAAGAATTTTTGCTGCTGTCGATGCGGAAAAAGAAACAACAACAAAAAAATAAAAAAGAAGAAGAATTTGCAGCATAGCATTTGACAGTTTGGAAGCCCGTCCTTATGCATATCTCATTTAATCCTTAAAGGACCATGGGTAGCAGATACTACATTAAAGAAACCAAGGGCCAGATAACCTGCGGCCTTAAAAGTAACACGGCTCATTAGCAAATGACAGAAGATGGAGAGTACAGATCCTCTCATTCCATAAAAGGAGCAAGGCTATCTGCTTTGTCCCCAGTGCTCCGGGACACCCGACTGCTGGCAAGCGCTCCATTCCCAGGGCTCTGTGGTGGCGGGCAACACAAGTAACAGGCAAAGCCAACCTGCAATCAAGAGTGGAAGTCGGGTAGCCTAGCCAATAAGAATGCGAGCAATTTTCTTTCCTTTGCAGTTGCGGGTTCTTTCCAGTTCGCTGGAGACAAAGGCGGGGCAAGGTTTCGACGCGGCCACTGATGGGAGAAAACGAGAACCTCTAGACCTATCAAGGATCACCACGTGGGCGGGACTCCGGGAACCGTCCCGCTGGGAGCTGCGGGCTCTGAGTCCCCGGGACAGGCAGGGATCTGCTGCTGTCCGCTAGGGGCGAGGGGAGGCGGCGCTGGGAGGCGCGGGATGCAATCGGAACCTCCTTCTGTCTGGGCCAGGCCGGGGGAGGGCTCTGGGACCGAGGTCGCACGAAGCCGGCGGGCCGCCTTAGAGCCGAGTTAGCGTCGCCGCTGAACCCAAGTGAGGGGGCACCGGGAAGGGCCAAGGAGGGCGCCGAGCGCTGGAGGGAGCTACACGAACGCGAGCTGGGGACCGGCTCGCCTCAGCTGGGTGGGGAACCGGCACTAATCGGGCTTGCTGCTTCCCGGCAGGCCCCGCTCGCCATGGGGGAAGTGGAGATCTCGGCCCGGGCCTACGTGAAGATGTGCCTGCACGCCGCCCGGTACCCACACGCGGCGGTCAACGGGCTGTTGCTGGCGCCAGCGCCGCGGTCCGGAGAATGCCTGTGCCTCACCGACTGTGTGCCCCTCTTCCACAGCCACCTGGCCCTGTCCGTCATGTTGGAGGTCGCCCTCAACCAGGTGCCTCCGTTGGACGCCCACTCTCAACCCCCTAACACCCCTAGCCCAAAGTCCATCCCCACCCCCTTGGCAGCAGTGCGCACCAAGGCTAGCGGCATGATTTAGTTACTGATGGCCCCTTTCCTACGACAGGTGGATGTGTGGGGCACACAGGCTGGTCTGGTGGTGGCTGGATACTACCATGCCAATGCAGCTCTAGACGACCAGAGGTGAGTGGAGTAGCCAGAGGCAGAAGGCAAAGGATTTTGGCTGGGGCGGGGGAAGGGAATGGGGGGACGCGCAGGAGAACCAAGGTCATTCGTTTCTTTCATCTTTCCTCCGTTAAAGGCTTAGGAGCAGGGGCTGTACACCAGGCACTATGCTGGGTACTGGAGTGAGGACATACAAAGATGAATAGGACAGAGCCCTGCTCTGGAGGAGCTGCAGTGAGGGTGGGGAGGACAATTGTGTATCAACACAGGCTGATCTTGCTTTAACTGAGGTGTCCCCCAAGTGCTGAAAGAACACAGAGCCCAGCCAACTATTTTAGAAATAAGGAAATTTCTTTACAGATATAATATATATATATAGAGAGAAAGATAATTCTATATATTAAACATATATATGAATCAAGTTAGAAATACTGTTTTGTAATTTGCTTCTCTTCCTCACCTAATGAATATAAATATTTGCTATCTTTCCATTTCCACACCAAAAGCTGCCTTCCCTAACAGCTATATAGTATGAATACGGGTGTACCATAATTTATTTAATGCCTACATTAAACATTGAGATTGTTTCCAACTTTTTATTATGGACACTGTCCTATTATTATATAAATAGTAAATTCTTTATAAGTGGAACTTCTGGGTCAGCCTGTATATAGTATAGTTTCAATTTGGATGGTTATGCCAAATTGCCCTCCAAAAAGACCACCTTTGATTTCCACTCTCACCAGCAGTGCCAGAGCACCTGTTTCCCACAACACTCAAGCATCAAGCAGTCGTGCATCAAGCATCCAGCAGGCGTGACCCCCCCAGGCCAGCTACAGGGAAAGGCCACAGCTGCGCCCACATCTATGAGACCTGGGAGGCCCAGTTCAAATGGACGGGTTTTGCCCACAGTTGGCTCCTCACTCCTCTGATCTTCCTTCTACACAGCCCTGGGCCCCTGGCCTTGAAAATCGCTGGACGAATTGCAGAATTCTTCCCTGATGCAGTACTTATTATGGTGAGACTTGGGTTTCAGGGTGGAGAGGTGGAGAGAAAGTAGGGAGGGGGATCCTTGTTACTGTCACCTGCCCTTCTTTGTCCACCCAGTTGGATAATCAGAAACTGGTGCCTCAGCCTCGTGTGCCCCCTGTCATCGTCCTGGAGAACCAAGGTCTTCGCTGGGTCCCCAAGGACAAGAACTTGTGAGTGCCCCACTCCCTCCGCCTTTTCTTGGAAGCCCAAGGCTCCTGGGCCTCTTCTGTCCTTGGTCCTGCCCCAAGGGTCCTTCTCCAGACCTAACCTCTGTCAAGTATGTGTCTGTACCCACTGCCTGCTGTTTGACCTCCATGGGGGTTATTATTTCAGAGTGATGTGGAGGGACTGGGAGGAGTCACGGCAGATGGTGGGAGTACTACTGGAGAGCCAGGCACACCAGCATCTTGTGGACTTTGACTGCCACCTCGACGACATCCGGCAGGACTGGACCAACCAGCAGCTCAATACCCAAATCACCCAGTGGGTTGGTCCCACCAATGGAAATGCCTAGCCAGGGCCAGGGGTGTCAGGATCCAATAAAGAGACTTGAGCTGATGGGTCACAGTATGACTATATTTATTGTGCCTGAGAGGCAAGGTGAGTGAAAAACCTCAACAGTAGAAAGGTAGGGAAAAGTCTGGAGTCCCCGGTAAAAAACAAGGTCTGTGCTGTATCCATCACAGAGTAAGAGGAGGCTCTCAATAGATCATTCCCTTTGTTTCTCCCCTGGGCTTCTTGAGCTTCTCAAAGTTCTTCAGTATGACGTCATATAACACAGCCTACAAGACCAGAGAGGAATAGGGGTCAGCCTCAGGCCCACGGTGGCTCTGTGCCCCATTTCTAGCCTTGTGGAGAGACCAAGCTTTGTCACCCTTCACCCCCAGCCTGCAGGGCCAGGGAGTGGGTGACCTGGGAAAGCTGCCTCTGCCCACCCCTGCCCTCGCCTCCTCACATAAGTGTTACGGATCTCCATGACCATCAGCCGGATGTCCCGGTACTCTGCCTCATCCAGCTCGTGCACCAGCTGCCGATAATCACCCTGTGGGAAACTCAGGTCATGCCTGACTTCACATGTGTCCTTTCCCCATGCACCTGAACCTGGGCCTCACCTACCACATGGGGCTGCTTGGCTGCTTTGGTCACTGCATCACCTCGCTCAGAGAAATACCTGTGGGAAGTAGAAGTGTGTATGGAGTGGGAGAAGAAGGAGGGAGCCCAGAGTATGGGTGTGGGTGATCAGTCACTCACTTGGAGATTTGAGTGTGGAAGCCTTCCAGCTTGGTGTGGAGGCTGGTCATCAGTTCAAACACCTTCTCCTGGGGAAAGAAAGCAAGGGGGAAAGTGGAAGGAAGCATGGACTAGAAAGGAGGGTGGGGGAGTGGGGCAGTGGTCTCACCTGGACAGCCACTCCAAAATTGTTCCCATCTTCAATCCGAGGTATCTGCAGCTGCAACCAAGTGGTGACCTGGGGGGAGAAAATGGCATCAAAGCCACATCAACCCTCCACCCAATTCCCGGGTTCCTATCCTCCCTTGCTTCCCTGCCCACACTGGGTGGAGGTGTGCCGGGTCCATTTTGAGCTCCAGGGCCTAGACTTCTGGCTTCACTTGCTGTGCCCTCTCTTGCTAAGACAAGTGCCAAACCTTAACTAGCAGGGACCAAGAGGACAAAGGGTTTAACTTAAAAAGCCTGAGGGTGGAAGTGGGAGGGCTCACCAGGTTGAGCTGCTCAATGACATCCTTAATCTCAGGCTTCAAGCGCTGCAGGAGAACCACGATCTTCTCATTGCAGTTTACTGGGCCACAGGGAGGACCTAGAGAGTAGGCAATGGGTTATTCACATGAGTGAGCCTGTGTGAGAGGTGCTGAAGGGGAGAGTGGAAAGGACTCCCTAGGGAGGAGCTCCTGTGGGGTGGGGGGACTCAAGTCTCTTCCCACCGTAGTGGTTTCAAGTACCTTTGTCTTCATCTTCCCCTTTCTTCTTTTCATCCTTGTCTTCCTTCTGCAGGGAGAGAGGGGTCCATGGGAGTCAGGACTAAGGCTGATTTTCCCCATGGTTGGATCCCTCCTCCCAGGTCTTCCAGACGTACCTCCTGCTGTTTTTTCCGCTCCTCCTTCTCTTTCTCCTTAACTGGATCAGGCACTGGGATGTCTAACGGGGCCTTCAGATTGCTCAGGTTGGCTTCATTGAGAGCTGGTTCCTGGTGTTGGGTGGGAGGAGGGCAGAAGCTGAGGGTGTTCCTGTCACCTCCTCACTCTCTAGGTCCCCCAAACTCTCCAGCTCCCTGCCGGGCCCCAGTACCTTTAAAAATGCATCCAACTCAGAAATCTTCTTGGGGAAATAGCTCCCAAGCAGGTTCTCTGTCTATGTGAGGTGGAGAAGGATGGGGGTCAGAACCAAATGCCCTTCCTAGGCAGTGAGGCAGGGCTGAGCAGTAAGAATTGGGTGGGGGTGTAGGTACTGATGGGGCAGGTCTTACCTTGGTACACAGGTCTTCACGAAACACATCCACCTGTTGGGCACAGGCAACCCTTCAGAAACCTGGCTTTAAGGCCAGTTCATTTGAGGACATTTCCTTTAGGGTTGTGTGGGGCCTGGCCTGGGGGGAAAGGTGAAGTGGATCCCCCCTAAGGCCAGATCTGAAGAAGCCAAGATAGATCCCTGCGAGGGTGGGTTGGGGTGGTGTTGGAGTGGATCTCTGCAGACCTGGATCTGGGGAGGGTGCAGTGGATGCCTGTGGGGTTGGATTTGGGGGATGAGTACATTCCTGGCCTCAAAGGGTGAGTGGCTTGAGTCAGAACAGATTCCTGGGGTCGCCTGGGCTGTGTGAGGAGAGGTGTGGACAGCCCTCTGCTAGTGGGGCAGGGTCGGGCTGTCCTGTGGAGCGGGCCCCGGCACCTTCCTGAAGGAAAGGCCACGAGGTGGCAGGAGCAGGTCCCGCACCCGGTCTGTGTGTGGCCCAGTCCCGGGCCAGCGGACTTCCCCTCCACGCCAGCTCTCTGCTTCACCTCACCCCGCTGAACCACGGCCGCCGCGCCTCTCCGCGCAGGCAGCCCCCGCGGGTCTCCCGAGGATCAGGTGCGCCCCGCAGGCAGGCTCTGCTCACTGACCCCGACTCGGGTCGGGGTCTGGGGGCGGGCCAGGGAAGCCTTCAGTCTCTCTGAGCCACGCCTCCCCGGGACCCTGCCTAGAACCCGCAGAGCTCACCTTGGCTTGGGCCTCAGGCTGGACCCTGAGCGTGGCCATGGCCGGGCGGGGGGCCTACCGCCGTGCGAGGAGCGAGGAGTGGGCACCGGGAAGGGAAAGCGAAAGCAGCGCTCGCAGCCCGCACGGCCTTCCTGGGGAGCCGGGAGTGGAGGACTGAAGGAGGCGGGGCCCACCCGAGGGGGAGGGGCGGAGCCGCGGAGGAGGGCGGCTGAGGCGTGGCTCCCCCCTAGCCCGAGAGGAGCGTTTGCCCCCGCCCCGCCTCTGAAGCACCCCCTCCAGACTCCGCCTATTGCCTCCGCCCCGCCGCCGCCTCCCGGAGTCGGGTACTCGCATCGCCCTGCCCTTACGGACCTCTGCACGCCCCACCTTCCACCTCCCGCCTCCCGACTCCCTACTGACTCCCCACTCGCTCTCCTCCCCTGCTCAGCTTCGGACAGCGATAAGCCTTACTTGGGGCTCCCTATCTTTCCTCAGAGATGGGCAAGACCTGGCCTCTCTTTCCTAGCCTCGCCAGCATGGGCTAGCTCCACGGGCACCCTCTGGCCCCTGCAGCAACATTCAGAGCTGGCACCATCCCTATCCAAGCCCCAATGGGCTCTCTCCTGGACCCCTGCTGCGGACTCCATTCTTCTATAATCTACTCTCACAGAGCAGGGGTTTCATGCTTCTCTCTTGCTTAAAACCATTTCTCAGCTTCCTGTTGTCCTTAGAATGAAATCCAAAGGGATTTTTTCTTCAGGGCCTGCCTGACATCTGTCTCCCCTTCAAGTTGACTTCTTCGTGCTTTCGCCTTCATTCATTACACTTGCAAATGCTTGGGCTTTCCATTTGTTTGTCAAAGTTGTCAAGTGCATTCCTGCCTCAGGGCTTTTGCCCTTGCTAATCCCTTTGCCTGAAATGCCCTTCCCCTGAGTGTTATCATTGGGTTCTCAGCTCAAATGTCACCTCTTCAGAGAGAACTTTCTCCATCATCCTTTATAAAGTACCTCCCTCCAAGTCTGTTACTAGTCATCCTGTTTTAGTACATTCACAGCACTTTTCTCTGTGACACTTGCTAGTTTTTTGTTTTTGTTCTTTTTTTGAAACAGGATAATGTAGTGGTTTAAACCAGGTTTTGGCAAACTTTTTCTGTAAAGGACTAGATAGTAAATATTTTAGGCTTTTGGAGCCTTACAATGTCTGTAGCAACTACTCGACTCTGCCACTGTAGCAGGAAGCAGCCATATGTATATGCATTCGTGTGGCTGGGTTCAATAAAACCTCATTTTATACACACTGGAATTCGAATTTCACGTAATTTTCACGTGTCATGAAATATCCTTCTTTGATTTTTTTCAACCATTTAAAAATGTATCAGCAAAGGAAGGATTAAAAAAAGAAGAAAAAAAGAAAAACATGTAAAAACCATTCTTATTATAGCTTGAAGGCCATTCAAAAACTGGCCACAGAAGGGCTGTAGGTTGCTAATCCCTGGTTTAGAACATAGACAATACACCTATATTGCCTGGGTTTGTAATCTGGGCTCTTCTATTTATTAGCTGTGAACAAGTCACTTAACCTCTGTGCCTCAGTTTTTGCAGCTGTATGGTGGGAACACTACTACCTCATAGTTTTGCTGTTGTGAGGACTAAATGTGTTAGTTTATTTAAAGAATTTATAGACACCCAGAACAGTACCTGGCACAGAGTAAACACAGTGCAAGTGTTTGCTATTATTATTTGTGTGTTTACTGTCTGCCTTCTCCAGTTAGCTCATAAGCCCCAAAACGACAGAAACCTTGTCTGTCTCATTCTCATGGCATGGAACTATGCTTGGCTCAATAGCGTTTGTTAAATAAATGAGCACACGCAGACCCTCTATGGGGGAGACAGGGCAGGAAGGGTCCCTGAGTGGAGCAGTCCCCTGAGGAAGGTGGAGGGGAGGTTCAGTGGAGAGGGCAGGAAAAACAAATTCGCCAGGCTGGAGATGGAGTACCTGCTCCTAAGAATGACGCCCAAACCTAAGGACACTGTTACCTGCCTTAGGAGTGCCATTCCTTGATATCACAGACCCAGATAGCTCAAAGTCTTTGCAGATGCTAAAAGGACAGCAGAAGGGACAGAGGTCAAGGATAAAGAAGGTCATTCAAGATCGATGACAACAAGGAATGGCTGAGGAACCCTAGTGACTACCAGACTCTCTTTCCACCCTTTCCAGGCCCCAACCAAATGATGAGAGGAGCCAGAGCCAGGCCCAGTGGCTTTTATTTCTTTCAGTTATGCTTGTGGCTGGAGTGGGGGTGGGGGAAGAGCCCGTGGCCCGGGCTCCCTGGAGACCAGGGCTGATGATACCAGCTGCCATAGGTGAGGTACCAGGCGAAGGTGCCTACTGCGGCACCCACAACCTTGTGAGTGTACTGGTGGAAATAGATGACTGTACAGAGCAACAAGAAGTTCCAGAGGCCCAGCAGCAGCACGTTGAGCAGGAAGATGAGGCGCAGGGGGGTGCCGGCAGGCAGTCCGTGGGCCAGGTACTTGGCAAACACTGCCGCTTCCTCAGCCATCAGCAGGCAGCAGAAGGTGAGCAGGAAGGTGTGGGAGGAGACCGTGTAGCCCCGCCACTGGTGGCCGGCTGCCAGGCAGCTGCGGCGGTCTGGCAGCTCATGGAGCAGCAGGCCCTGGGGCAGAGGCTCAAAGCAGGAGCCAGTCAGGTCTTCGATGAGCAGAAAGGCCCGGCCAGCCCCCCGCCACACGGCTGCCCCCACCACCAGTCGGCTCAGGTGCCTGGCGGTTACTGCCACACGCCGTGTAGCCAGGAACACCACCAGCAACACAAAGCCCCCTAGGAAGGTGCATGTCCAGCCCCACGCTGAATTCACAAACTTTCTGTGGGCAGAGAAGAGGGGAGGCTACTGAGACCCCCAGCCCTGTCTCCCCACCCTGGTCTGTGTTCCCATCACTGCTCTGTTCTTAACCCTACAAATCATCACTTGTTGTCTTTCCCATGCCCTTTGCAACCCCCAGCCATTTAAGCTTTGCCATCTCCTTAGAGGACTGGTCAGCATTCTAAGGTCCACATTTCCTCTTCCATCTTGCTCCTGACTTCCCCTGTACCCCATGGCTCTCTTCCCCTCCCCCTCCCTCCAATCTTCTCCTCAACCTCCTAGCCTATTTTTAGTGTTCAGACTGGCAGGAGGACAGAAGCCTGGAGAAAGGAGCTGGGATCCCAGGGTGCAGGGAGCCGGTTCCCACAGCCTTGAGTGGACTCACATGTTGAAGAAGTTGCCGTGGCTGGCGAAGATAGTCCGAGGGTTGACATGGAACTGCAGAAGGGGCCCAAAGATGACCACTGCTGCCAACCAGGCATGGTAGAGGCGCCGTAAGCAGGGGCTGCCCAGGAGGCGGGCGGCCTGTTCACTTCCAAAGTACAGCAAGGCAGAGGCCACCCAGAGCAGCACCTTGACCAAGCAGCCCAGCAGTGCCCGGATTCGGGCCCCGGCTCCGGGCCCTGCCCCCACCGCCGGCCCCCGCTCCATGTTCCCTCCCCTCCCCACTAACTGCTTGCTCTGCTGGGCAGCTGAGGAGGGGCTGATGGGGCCCCCCCTGGATAAGGACAGGCAGTGACAGGTGTGGAAGACACAGGGCAGAGCCCTGTTGGCAGCTGGCAGGCGGGGGAGAGGGGCGGGGGGCAGTAAGGGGCCAGGGTGGAGGGCTGCCACGTCAGCAGGGTCCTGGCCTTGAGTGTGTGGTAGTGTGTGTCCTGACAGCAGCCTGTGTCCTTTCCTGTCAGCCTTGTGTCCTCGGCTTCAACCATGTTCTCCTTCGTGTCTCAGGGCCAGGCCTGCTCTTCAGGGCTGTCCTTGTCCACACCCTACTTGGGTCTGCCTGTCTTTGTTTGGTCAGCCAGAGCCCCCCACCCCCACCCCAACTTTACCATACATTTGCTCCAAAGGGAAATCAGAGGTCATGAAGATAAAACTAACCAAACCTTGAAAGTCATTAAAAAGAAATCTATGTCTGTCTTATCGTCAGTGTGATCCTGCCCTTCTCCTGAGGTACTGAGCACAAGAGCCTGCCAACAGCAAGGTGCTATGCACAGCACCCTGTCCACCTCAGGCCTCGCAAGGCATAGCAGCAGTATCCACTTCAGTGCACTGTTACCCCAGCAGCTTGGCTCTGCTGTCTAGGGTCACAGTTCCTTAGCTCAGTTCCTGTCTGGACCAAGGGGCTATAATGGGCTAGTTTGGCCCAGGGCTGCTGTGTAAACCAGAGCTTGTGCACTGCACAAGGCAGCACCTCTCTCTCAAGGGGCGCTATTCATTTATTATGATGATTAACAGATGAAAGTCAAGTGTCCTAAGGAAGGCATCTTTTATAAGATGGCAGTGGCCCAGGCTGGATCCTTAAATCCCTAAAGATCAGGTTTCTCTCAGGTGACAAGGGGTAGAGAAGACCCTAGAACGGAAATTCCCAGTCACGAGTCCATCTAAACCAACTACCCTGGGCCTCAGGGCTGCCCCATGCAAACCCTGGCCTCCCAACCTGACTGCTGAGACTGAAGCGGCAGGGTGGAGAGCAACCTACGCAAGGAGAAGTCCCTGTTACTCAGTGACTGTTTCAAGATCGCTTTGTGTCTTTCTTCCTCATTCCTCAAAACTGGTGGTGGGACTTCTGAGCACAGTGGAAGCAGTGAAAGGAATGAGCAAGCAAGGACACTCAGGGTCTAGGCCCAACTGTGTGACTTTGAGAAAATCAATGAACCCTCCTTGTCCTCAGTACATTAATTTCCTCTGTAAATTGATCAAGATGGATTAGATAATCAGATTCCTTGCAGAAAAGCCCTCTGTGCTCTCATCTGTACATTGATCAAGATGGATTAATCAGTTAGAATCCTTCCAGATCCTAAAGCCCATACATACTTCTGCATAGTGGTCTTCAAGACTTCCTGCTCATGGACCCTATAAAAAATTTTGAAGACCTGCATTCTCCTTACACATTTTTAAATTGACATAAAATGTTTCATTGTGTTTTAAATAGTTGCAAAGAACTATTTCCAGTATAGTATATATATTCACATTTCAAAATAAAGCTATATAACTCTTTCAAACATATCCAATGGAATCTAAATACTACACCAATTAGATACCTCACCATTATCCATTTTAAAAGACGTGAAAAGATCGTAAGTCAGAAATTATAATTCCATTCTACTTTCCCCACAGAATCTATCCAATTTTTATGCTTGAAAGTCTTTCATTAACCATTTATCACACTTCTATGTAAAAAAGTATATAATCTAAAGTTTAATTTTTAAAAGTTTCCTGTAACCATAAAGTCCTAGAGTTACGTTTTTTTCTTGTGAATTTTCATTATGATTGTTAGTACGAAATAGATTATTAATACAGGGAAACCTCATTTTATTGTGCTTTGCTTTATTATACTGCACAGATAATTGCATTTTTTTTTTTTTGAGACAGAGTCTCACTCTGTTGCCCGGGCGAGAGTGCCGTGGCGTCAGCCTAGCGCACAGCAACCTCAAACTCCTGGGCTCAAGTGATCCTTCTGCCTCATCCTCCCGAGTAGCTGGGACTACAGGCATGCACCACCATGCCTGGCTAATTTTTTTTTTTATATATATATTTTTAGTTGTTCGATTAATTTCTTTGTATTTTTAGTAGAGACGGGGTCTCGCTCTTGCTCAGACTGGTTTCGAACTCCTGAGCTCAAACAATCCACCCGCCTCGGCCTCCCAGAGTGCTAGGATTTCAGGCGTGAGCCACCGCTCCCGGCCGATAATTGCATTTTTTATGAATTGAAGGTTTGTGGCAACCCTGTGTCCAGCGAGTTTATTGGTGCCTTTTTCCAACAGCATGTGCTCACTTTTTGTGTGACATTTTGATAGTTTTCACAGTATTTCCAACTTTTTCACTATCATTGTATCTATTATGGTGATCTGTGATCAGTAATCTTTAATGTTACTACTGTAATTTTGGGACGGTGCCATGACCATGCCCAGATAAGATGGAGAACTTAATTGATAAGTGTCATGTGTGTTCTGACTGCCCCACCACCCCACTATTCTTCTATCTCTCTCTCCCTCTCCTCAGCCCTTCCTATTCCCTAAGACGCAACAATATTGAAGTTAAGCCAATTAATAATCCTGCCGTGGCCTCTCAGTGTTCAAAGTGAAAGGAAGAGTCACACATTCTCCCTTTAAATCAAAAGCCAGAAATGATTAAGCTTAGTAAGGAAGGCATGTTGAAAGCTAAGATAGGCCAAAAGCTAGGCCTCTTGCACCATACAATTAGCCAAGTTGTGAATGTAAAGGAAAAGTTCTTGAAAAAAATTAAACGTGTACTTCAGTGAATGCATAAATGATAAAAAAGCAAAACAGCCTCATTGCTGATATGGAGAAAACGTCAGTGGTCTGGACAGAAGATCAAATCAGTCACAGCATTCCCTTAAGCCAAAGCCTAATCCAGAGCAAAGCCCTAACTCTTTAATTCTATGAAGGCTAAGAGAGGTGAGAAAGCTGAAGAAAAGTTGGAAGCTAGAAGAGGTTGATTCATCAGGTTTAAGGAAAAAGCTGTCTCCATAACATAAAAGTGCAAGGTGAAGCAGCAAGTGCTGATATAGAGGCTATAACAAGCCAGAAGATCTAGCCAAGATAATTGATGAAGATGACTACACTGAACAGATTTTCGAAGCAGAAGTAACAGCCTTCTATTGGAAGAGGATACCATCTAAGATTTTTGTATCTAGAAAGGAGTAGTCAATGTCTGGCTTCAAATCTTCAAAGGACAGGCTGACCTTCTTGTTACGGACTAATGCAGCTGGTGACTTTAAGTTGAAACCAATGCTCATTTACCATTCTGAAAATCCTAGGGCCCTTAAGAATTATGCTAAATCTACTCTGCCTGTGCTCTATCAGTGGAGTAACAAAGCCTGGATGACAGCACATCTCTTTACAGCATGGTTTACTGAATATTTTAAGCTCACTGTTCAGACCTACTACTCAGAAAAAAAGGTTTCTTTCAAAATATTACTGCTCCTTGATAATGCATCTGGTCACCCAAGAGCTCTGATGGAGATGTGCAAAGAGATGTATGTTGTTTTCATGTCGGCTAACACGACATCCATACTGCAGCCCATGGATCAAGGAGCAATTTTGTTAATTGTTTTTTAATTTTTAAAAAAATTATTAGGAGGGGTGCTCAGTTGCCTTGTTTTTTTTTCTTTCTTTTTTTTTTTTTTGTTGTTGTAGTTGAGACAGAGTCTTACTCTGTCACCCTGGGTATAGTGCAGTGGCATCATCATAGGTCACTGCAACCTCAGATTCCTGGGCTTAAGCGATCCTCTTGCCTCAGCCTCCTGAGTAGCTGGGACTACAGGCGTGCACAATGCCTGGCTGATTTTTCTTTTTGGTAGAAACGGGGTCTCACTATTGCTCAGGATGGTCTTGAATTCCTGAGCTCAAGCAATCCTCCTGCCTCGGCCTCCCAGAGTGCTAGGATTACAGGTGTGAGCCGCTGTGCCCAGTCCAAGGAGCCCAATTTTGATTTTCAAATCTTGTTATTTAAAAAATACATTTCACAAGGCTGCCATAATGATTCCTCTGATGGGTCTGGGAAAAGTCAATTGAAAACCTCTTGGAAGGCCAGGCTTGGTGGCTCATGCCTGTAATCCTAGCACTTTGGGAGGTCAAGGCGGGAAGATCATTTGAGGCCAGGAGTTCCAGATCAGCCTGAGCAACATAGTGAGACCTCATTTCTACAAAAAAATAAAAAAAATTAGCCAAGTGTGGTGGCATGTGCCTATAGTCCTAGCTACTCAGGAGGTTGAGGCAGGAGGATCACATGAGCCCAGGAGTTTGAAGTTGCAGTGAGCTATCATGACACCACTCTAGCCTGGGCAACAGAAACAGAGCAAGACCCTATCTCAAAAGAAAAAAAGAAAAATAAAAACTTCTGGAAAGGATTCACCATTCTAGATGCCATTAAGAACATCTGTGATTCAAAGGAGATCAAAATATCAACATTAACAGGAGTTTGAAAGAAGTGGATTCCAGCCTTCATCGATAACTTTGAGAGGTTCAAGACTTCAGTGGAGGAAGAAGCTGCAGATGTGGTGGAAATAGCAAAAGAACTAGAATTAGAAGTGGAGCCTGAAGATGTAACTGAATTGCTGCAATCTCATGATTAAACTTCAACATATGAGGAGTTGCTTCTTATAGACAGCAAAGAAAGTGGTTTCTTGAGATGGAATCTACTCTGGATGAAGATGCTATGAACTTGGTTGAGATGACAACAAAGGATTTGGAATATCATACAAACTTAGTTGTTAAAGCAGTGGCAGGATTTGAGAGGACCAACTCCAATTTTTAAAGACAGTTGTACTGTGGGTAAAATGCTATTAAACAGCATTTAGTGAAAGGAAGTGTCAATCAATGCAGCAAACTTCATTGTCTTATTTTAAGAAATTGCCACAGGCACCCCAACTTTTAGTAACTACCACCCTAATCAGTCAGCAGCCAACAACATCAAGGCAAGGCCCTCCACCAGCAAAAAGATTATTAATACAATGCTGAAGGCTCACATGATCATTAGCATTTTTTAGCAATATAGGATTTTAAAATTCAGGTATGTACATTATTTTGTATATATAATGCTATTGCATACTTAATAGACTACAGTATAGTTTTTTTTTAATTATTATTTTTTTTTTTGCAGGGGCAAGGTCTTGCTATGTTGCCTGGGCTGGTCTGGAACTCCTAGCCTCATGAGGTCCTCCTGCCTCAATCTCCCAAAGTGCTGGGATTACAGGCATGAGCCACCGTGCCTGGCCATACAAGATAATTTAAACATAACTTTTATGTGCAATAGGAAACTAAAAAAATTGTAATTACTTGCCTTATTGCGATAATGACTTTATTGCAGTGGTCTCAAGCTGAACTCACAATATATCTCAGGTATGCCTATATAACAAACATTTTACAATGGCACGGATAGTCCTTCTAAACACAGGATTGCCACAAACCTTCAATTTGTAAAAAATGTAAACATTTTGATAACATAAAATTGTATTGGAAACATCTCTTACTGAGAAGCGTGGATGGTCTGTGGGGCCTTGATCCAATCAGGCTTTGAGGATACTGACAATTTGAAGATGTCCCTTAATTTGGTACCCTGGAGGCAATATAGGTTCTGGGTGAGACGGGTAGCAACTCTGGGGTGAAGTGGCAGAGGGAGACTGAAAGGCAGATCAATCTGTGGAAAGAGAACACATGGAGGCCAAGGATCTGGACAGTTTATTCTTTTAAAACTACCTACTTTGCTGTGAAATAGGCACCCCTTTCACCCTTTGCTATGAAAGCCTGTGAACACCCCTGGATGTGTGTACCCTAGTTTGAAAACTGTCTTAGAGAGCACAAAACGTCCTGGGCAAAGCTCTAATCAGAGCTGGATGTGAGCCCCAGCTCTCCCCTGACCATCTCACCCTGGTTTGCTCTGGGGTATGAGGCTCTGAGTATGAAGAGCCCTGATAGCGCCTGGTGTCAGCACCTACCAGGTTCTCTCTGGCTCTGCGTTCATGGGCTGCCTCTTCTGAAGACTGGACTGGCTCCAGGGCCAGCCTCAGAGCAGAGCTGACAGGCTGTTACAGGGCTCTTACTGAAAATGTACTTATCCCCTGCTCTCTGAATGTCTACTTGCCAGGTAGTTTCTGAAGTTGACAAGGGGGTGACTATTGCAAGGCTCAGTTAATAAATCATTTTGGTATTTCCCTTCAGCTTGGGGCGGCAAAAGGGTATTTTCTCCTGCAGAGAATCACACCCGAAGGCTTTGGTGAAACTGTGCTTTCTTGAAGTGTGAGGATAAAAGACCTCAGATACGATAAAGAGACAGAGACAGAGACAGAGACAGAGAATCAGCCAGGTTCCCACAGAGAGTTTATTGAGGGAGCCAAAGCCAGTGAAAGGATGGAGTCCTACTTCAACCTTCTTCCTTAAAACTGCTGGCTTCCAGCATGACAGGACCCTCTGGGAAGGCACGACCTGCCCTGTGTGGAGCCTCAAGGAGGTTCTGGAGAGTCCCGTCTCTCACATCATAGCCTGTCCTACCCCAAAGACCCAGACATGAGAGAACACACAATCCCTACCCAAGGAGAGTGCTGAGGAAACACCCTTACTCATCCTGTCCTCCAGCAAAGGCCTCAGGAAGAAAGGCCAGGACACCTGGCCCTCTGATTGGCCAGTCTAATCCTCAACATGAGACCTGCGCAGTGGGCCTGGCTGACAGGTCTCTTCAGACCTGGCCTCAGTCATCTACTCTAGGAGCCAACACCTAACATTCAAACATGATTAAAAACACTCAGGACAGTTCTCTTGCTGGCAGAGGCCACACCCCAGATAATGGCAGTCCTGCCAGACCCTGGCCAGAGATAGGGACCCAAGCCGGCTGAGTGTGAGTGTATGAGGAGATCACTCTACCCTGAGGGGAGGATCTTCCAGGGCTCAGCTGGGACTCAGAGGCTGGGCTTCTGTTTTGCCCCATCCAATGCCAGTGATTCCTCCAAACATTCCCCAGAAAGGAGAAAGGGAGGAAGAGGCAGAGAGCTTATCAAGAGGTTCACCCTGTGTGGGACTGGAGGTCAGATCTACTGGGGTGAGGAAAAGGCTGTAGAGGAGTGGGACACTGGGGTGGGGGCACTGGGACATTCCTCGGACTCTGGCATGTCATCCTGGAAGTATTCAGCCTGGCGGTACTGCCACAGACGCAGGTTCCCGTCCCACTGCAGGGCAGAAGGTGGCAAGTAGTCAGGGGGTGCTGTCCCCTCCCAGGTCCAAGCCCCAAACACATGCCAGCCCCTCAACCCCCTTGCAACCTCACCGAACTGCTGACAATCTTCTCTTCAAAGGGGTGCCAACTGACGTCACGCACACAGGCCTTGTGGTTGGTCAGCTTCTTCACGATGTGGCCACTGAGGAGATCATACACTGTCCAGGAAAGGCCAGAGTGGAGAGGGGTTGCCATGGGCCTTTAAACTATCCCTCATTTCCCGAGTGGCACTAGTGACCTGCTTCTCAGGCAACTTCCCACTTTCCCATGGGAGCAAAGCACACACCAGAGGCCTGTATTATTTCTGTTTATTTCCCCTGTTCCCTTTCCCTACCTTGGGTTGAGGGTATGGGCTAGTGAAATGTGGGTATCTTTGACCCTCAGCTAAATTTCACAGGGCCTACAGTTAAGAAAACGCCGTGGCCCTAAAGCTTTTAGTAATGGAAGGCACCACAAAGTGAACGCCACGCTGCTCCTTGTCTGGAGGGGATTCATTGTGCTCTTTTATGCCACGGGTCTGTCTGAGTGTCTCCCTAGGAACAGCACTGCCTTAGGATCCTCATCTCTCTAGCTGTGATTGTGTTTCTTTTTGTGCATTCCTCCTGCTTCAGTGCATGTCCTTTACTACTTGCTGCTGTCTTCTTGTGTCATTTTTGTCTCCATTCCCTCCTACCTTTCATCTGCAACTTCTTTCTTTGACTGGCTAAAAAACAGAACTGACTATATTTTTGGTAATCTGTTTTATTTACTGATGAGAATTCTATGTTCCTTTTCTTAATTTAAAATGCTGATGAATAGAATGTTTTCTCTTTCTTTGTTTAAGCTTCCCCTACTTCAAGCTAAATTAAATTTTATTTGTTGTCACTAGGTTTTTTAAGGTGGTCACTGGTGGTTACAGGTGGAATGCCACAGAAACATTCCTGCCCTTCCCAAGGCCCTGTTCTGACACAATCCTTACCAACCACTTTGCCAGTGGAGCAGCCACTGTAGATGAACTGCTGGCCTGTGCTATGAGTTGGGGAGAATCGGCAGCGGATGAGGGTGTGCAGCACTCCATGGCCCCGGTAAGTCATCAAGGAGCTGTCACCTGGGAGCTTCAGCTTCCGCCAGGCTGGGTAGGGAAGGAAGGAGAGCTCTAGGTTAGGGTGTCTGCTTCTGGATTGCCCTGCACTTCCAGTCTTTAGCAAAGATTGATGTGCAGAGACAATTGCCTTTCCAACCTTCAACTGGTGCCTCTTTCCCCACCTAAAACTAGATAGTCACCAATATGGCCCTGCTGGGTATTATGATACTGAAATGCTTTTGTATTGGTTGATTCTGAGTGACCCCAGGCCCCAACCCTGGGAACCCCTGGCCATCCTCATGGTTCAGCAAATAAAGAGTTAATGCCTGGCAAAGGGGGCTGCGGGGACGGGCTCCAGACAAATCCATGTGCCTATGCCAGGCCTTACCAGTGGTTAAGTATTTTATTAATAACTACCACCCCTGACTCTTAACTCTTCAGATCTCAGTTCTACTTCCACTCGCACCTTTTTTGGGCACTTGCTGCCAGCGATAGTCCCAGTTTTGCTGTGTGGCAGCCTGGCGTGAGGCTTCCATGCCTTCCCGGCTGGAAAAGCGTCGGATATCCCAGAGCTTGATGGTCTGATCTTTGGAGTTGGAGATGAGATACCGGGCATCACCCTGTGAATTCAAAAATGGATATTGAAGCATCAGAGGCTGCAAATGTCAGTGCCTGTTAGTCCAGTGCCCCTCTAGTTGAGGGGAAGAAGTCCAGTCCTCTGACTTTGCTTGCCTCTTTCTTCATAAAGGTGAGTTCACTTTCGATGTTCTGCCTCAGATCCTATCACCTTGCTAGGTTTTCCTTTCTTTGCCCAGGGCCCTAGCTAGATCTCCTATTTTATCCTGGATTGGAAAATCTTCTGGCTGGGCGTGGTGGCTCAGGCCTACAATCCTAGCACTCTGGGAGGCCAGAAGCAGGAGGATTGCTTGAGGTCAGGAGTTTGAGACCAGCCTGAGCAAGAGTGAGACCCCATCTCTACTAAAATTAGAAAAAAATAGCTGGATGTGGTGGCAAGCGCCTATAGTCCCAGCCACTTGGGAGGCTGAGGATCACCTGAGCCCAGGAGTTTGAGGTTGCTGTGAGTTAGGCTGACGCCACAGCACTCTAGCTAGCCAGGGCAACAGAGCTAGACTGTTTCCAAAAAAAAAGAAAAGAAAAGAAAAGAAAATCTTCCATTTGTCTTATACAGAAAGCTCTGCCCCACTTCGTAAGGAGTAGTGGGTACAGGTGGAATTCATGTTTCCTGGCTAAGCTCCTTCTCTAAACTCCAGCTCTTATAAACTCTGGCTAATAAAGAGCCTGTCAAGTTCCCACACCAGTCCACTTTCATGTCCTCCTGAACAACCAGAACCTTAGTAGCCTGGCTGTGCAGTCCTGCCTCCCTGCCCACCTTGCTGTCAATGAAGGTGATGCCATCCTGGTGTCCAGCCAGCGCACCCACGGGTTTGGGGTCATCCTCCCGCATGGTGCGTCGATCCCACACTTTGCAGATGGCATCATCACCCCCAGAGAATAGGATTTGGGAGCTTATATCAGCAAAGGCCACTGCATTCACATCATCCTCATGGGACTCAATCTAGGGGAGAAGGAGGCCAGGATACTTAAGATCTCTTTCCAGGCCTTATAATAGGCCAAAGACCAGGAGGCAGAGGCTCTAAGTCTCAGGAGCAATACCTGAAGGGTGCGCCGGTTCTGTTCTCGATCAAAGACATACAGGCAGCCATCATTGGCCCTGAAAGGGAAGAGATAGAGAGGTCCTGGAGCTAGGACTGAGAGGGCTGAGGTTATATATGCTCTAGAGAGTCCCACTGAGAAATTCTGCTGAGGGGCAATCCCTTGTCTGCTCTTACACAGGAAATGGAGGAAGAGTTAGCTATGTTTTCAAAGAGGCTTGTGACCTCCCATCATGTGCTGGAGAAATAGAGAGCAAGAGGTGAAGCAACTCGTAAACTTTGACCTTGGAGAAGGGCTGGTTGTTTTCCACAGCTGCCAGTGCAGCCTCTGTAACAGCAGAGCTGATCTCTGGGAGAACCTCCATCTCATTAATTGAGGGAGACATCCCCCACAAACACTCACCCTCCTAGTACTTCTCGTCCGTCTGAGGAGACAGCAATGGAGAAGACAGCAAAGCGACGCTCATCTGGCCTGAAGAAAGCAAAGAAGGAGCTAGGTTAAGTGGATTTCCCTTCAGCTTTTGTTAATCTACATAAACTCTGACAAGGGTTGTAAGGCACATCTTCAGGGAAAAAAGAAGTCCTGCTAACATGTGCCAGAATGGGGGTTACCTCAGCGAGAACCCAGAAATAATCCTGCAACCATCTATTTGACCCTTGTCCTCTGGCTGAGAGGATGGATGGTTCCCTCCCAGGAATCCACACAGAGAAACTTGCAACCAGTACACTTTTCCTCTAAGCAGGACTTCCAGCCCAAGAGGTTTGCTCCTGTAGAGCCTTCTTTGAGAAGTTTCTGATGATCTGATCAGAAGGGAAGCCAGTACCTTAGATCCAGGGCAGTGTGTGTGTCTCCCTCCCCGTAGATATTGCAGATATGAACTAAAAGAAGCAAGAGAAACAAGAATCTTTCAGGGATGGGTGAAGGAGAGTGGAAGTGAAGCTAGGGAAGAGACAGAACAAAGGACAAGGGTGTTAGAACACCTTGGGAGTGATTTTCCCAGGACAAAGCATGGAGTCCTGGATCAGAAGAGATAGGCACATGGACACCTCAGGCCCCAGGCTAGAGAAACAACAGAAATCTGGTACATACTCACTGTAATCAGACCAACTGGAGTAGAGGAAGTGGTTCCCATCAGGGGTAAATGCCACATCCAGGACGCTCCAGCCTACATCCCGGGCCTTAATGCTCTTGAATTTATGGAAGCGGCCATACCGGCAGTCATACAGTCGGATTGTCTGGTCTGTTTAAGTAGGGATCAGGCAGAATTATGGAACACCCTCTTTATATCCTTCTAAATCAGACCTCTCTCACTCAGTGCATTTGTGGAGTCTGCCCTTTATCATGGGAAACATGCTCTGGCTAAGCATTCCTGAGCCAGGTCTGAGCTCCCTGGGTCTGGGACTTTCTAGCTTCATTCAAGGGAAACGATCCTTGTTCCAGGGAAAGGCAGTTTATAGGACCAGGGTCTGGTACCTTGGCAAGCAGACATGAAGATTTGGCCATCTTTGCTGTAGATGCCACAGAAAGCCTTCTGAGAGTAGGTATCAATGAAGCCCAGATCATTGGGCAAGAAGCTGGGAAGCAGAAGGAAAGTGAGGGTAAGGGGAGCTCAGGATGAGGAGTATCCCAATTAGCAGAACCCTAACAGAGCTAAAATGTCAGTACAGGGCAGTCTTCTCTTTTGGCTTTGCGTAGAATCCCTTGTCTTTCATCCAGTCCACCATCCTCTAAATTGCTATACTTTTCCACTTTGGGTACTCTCAAAGTTTCAACCCCACTTAACCTATCATTAGTATCTCTGAGGCTCCTTTCACACCTACCCCTTCAAATTTAGAAGCTAAGCCTATCTGACCCTCAGAGTCTCTCCACCAAGCCCCATACTCACTGAGACATCACTCGAGACCGTTCTCCGAGGGAGAAGCTTCCCCGGTGGCAGAGGCCCCGTTCTCTCTAAATGGAAGGGATTGGGGAATATTGCTAGCAGAAACAGAGGGCCATTTCAGTCACATCAAGCCCCCTCCTCCAAAGATATTGCTCTTGCTACAGAAATGGACACCATACATAGACCTCCAATGCAGGCTGGCTAACTCTCCAGCCCCAGCACTTGAGGCTTCCTTTTTCTCTGGGGCTGGCAGAGTTTCTGGCTGCCTTGGCAGGCCTGCTGCCAGACTGGCTGAAGGTGGAGAGGCCTACCTGGTGCAGCATTCGAGGAAAGCTGTGCTCCTGGGCTGTCCGCCTAAGCCCCAGCTGCCCTGTGGCCAATTCCACTTGTGTCTTGATCTCATTGCATTCCAGCTCCCGGGTGTCAGGGGTTGCATCTACTGTAAATAGAAGTGAACAGAAGAAGTTTCATCCTAGGTCTTCCAGCCCCAGAGGGCAGCTAGAGGAACTGTGCCCAAGCCCACTCAATGTGGCTGAATATACTGGGTCTGTAAGGAAACCCTCATTCCCTGCATTATCACATTTTTCAATTTAACCTACCATTCTTCACCAGAAGAAAAAAAGCGTTTCTAATGAAAGTCTTCCAACATTAGGGTCTTGGTCTGCCTCTTACCAGGAGGGTTGTATCGATCCCCGAGACGACCATCCCAAGCACTGTCATGCTCTTCCTCTGAGTCTGAGAGGGCCTGGATGAGTTGTAAATTTGCTGCACCTCCTCCCTGTACCAACCTCACTTGGCCTCTGTAGAGAGACACCCCATTATAAAGGAGGGGACCCCTTTCCCCAGAACAACCAAATTCAGAGTAATAGCTATCTGGCTCTTAGATCATTTGGTACTCATTTTGAGGTTTGAGGCTGACTAGACCTTGGCTGTTATTTTCAGTCTCCTATAAGACACAGTAGGAAACTGACTCTCATTCTTAGAGACACAGTGGAGAACCCCAACATACTGTGAAGGTTGACAGACCTACTAACTCGACTTCCCCAAGCTCATCTTCTCCCTGAGGTGCCATAACAAAGAAACAAAGCCAGCTGTACCCTTTTCCAGCCAATTTCTGGTGGTCACTCCCTTTAGGGCATTCTTTCCTCAAGAACAGGTTCGAGTTGGGTCAATTTAAACTTGTTTTTCAAGTGAATCAATGTGGCCTCATATCATATGTCAAATGCTTTACTAAAGTTCAACACCCCCCACCCCTACTCTTCACCTGTCACATCACTCCCTCCAGGCCCGCCACCCTTTTTTTTTTTTTAATTTACTTGGAAAATAGATTACATTTGTGTAGTTGTAGCCAGAGAGGCTCCCCTGAACAACCCCTCAAACACAAGAGTGGGTCTTTTTGGTGATCCTCCCTAGCCAAGAAGACTGTTACCGGGTATGGAGCTGAGCGCCATGGGTGCCCAGCAGGAAAAGGCTGTTCTGCTCAAACAGAACAGTTGTCCTGGGCTAATCCCATTCCCTATCCTCTGTAACTTTTCTGCTGGAGTTGGTATCAGGGGCTGTGGTGGCAACTGGTGGGGTCACACCAGAGAGTAAGTTACCTGCGGAGGAGATAGGCCAGTACCTGGGCCAGATCCACATCTTCATCCTCCTCTTCCTCTTCTTCACTCCGATGCAGGCCAGCCCCTCTTCGGGACAGGCCCTCAGAGGGGTCTCCGGACCCGGATCCTGCACTGCTGCTGTTCCGTGATCCCATCTTCTGGTCACAGCATCCTTAGGTCCTGTGCAGGGGCTCCTCCTGTCACCTCCTTGGGTTTGGCGAAAGCAAAGCCTGCTCTAGGAATACCAGGGTCTCCCGAAATAGAGCAGTAGCTATCTCTAGGAGGGTTACCCTTCCTAGGTACTGCAATCCCTTTTCTTAGCCTATGAGAACTCCCAAGGCTTTGGGAACACAAATCTTCCCTAATCCTGTGAAGCAAAGAAAGCAGAGTGAAGCCTAAGGCGCTACCCTAGCTCATCAATGATAATCCTTTGATGAGGAATGTCTCAGTTTTCTACCCAAAACTCACCTATCAAAGTCCCTGGACAGGGGAGCGGGAGAGGTGTGGGGAGGTGTTGGACTCCCAGGTAACCTCTTTGGCAGACCAATCAAACCTCCTCGCGGAAGAGAGCGCTTCACTAGCTTATCTCATCTAGCCAATCAGAAACCGTAGGACTCAAAGACACCACAACACCCCCCCTTCCTGACCAATCAGAGCACTTCTTTTCAAGAGCCGGCAGCAGCTACAGCCAATGAGGTTAGAATTCGGCCTAACACCCCCTCCTTCCTTCCCTCACGCCCACGTGGTGTGCCGGGGCTGTGTACGCCAAGAGGGGTCGGAATCCGAGAAGCACCTCCCACTGAAGCCGGCGGTTACCGCCCCACACGAGACCACCCACCAGCCAGGAGCGCTCACAGGACCCGCAGCAGCGCGAGGCCCTGTTTACACCGACTGACGCCACAGCGTCAGCCAACTGCTCCTCCGTCACGCGCCTCTTTCGTCACGCACTTCCCGGCTTCCCGGCCGGCGGGCTGCAGACGTCACAGGACGCTGCTGACGGCCCCGCCCCCTTGGCCCGCCAACTGGACAGCGGCGCGCTGTGATTGATAGGTGGGCGGGAGAAAGTGTGTGAAGGGTATGAGGGGAGGAGAAAATGCTCGCCCGTGGTGGGCCGTTCATTCTTGGTGGGGAAGCGTAAAAGGGGATTGGCAGCTTCCTGGATCACAGACAAGAGAACTAGACAGAGTGGCTGAGAGGCGGGGCTCACAAAAGAAACGGTTGGTGGTTTGCTACTGAGAGGTGTTTTAGCGAGGGACACAATTTACCGTCGGTCCCTAATGATCATTTGACTTCGCACTTTTCAGACAACGCCCAAGGGCCTCTTCTTTCTACCCCAACACCCCTTCCCCTCCCGCCCAGCTGGAACTATTCTCTTTTCGCTGGCTGCTGCTCTAGGCTGTCCTGCCCTAAGGGGTGCCCAGTGTCACAGATGGTGACCCAGGCCTCCAAACCTTCCTTCCGGGTCTAGTTTTGGAGGTCTAGTTCTTGTGGCGTCGGTCCTTTCTATACCTCCCCTTACCCCCTCTGGCAACCTTTCAGACGGTACCTGGCTTCCTTTCTTGCTCTTTGCAGACGCTCCCTAATACGCGCGGCTGCCTCGTAGAGCCTTTCCGGTTCCGTCAGTCCCGGTCCGACTCTCTCTTGGCCCTTCGGGATTTGCAAACCTTCCCTAGGCCCTCTGGGCCCTGGGTGCCTCTCTGCTCCAGGCGGTGGCTCCTAGGCGTTCACGCGCCCCGCCTCCTACCCCTTCCTGCGGGTTTATGAGTAACTGGCAGAGTCCAAGGCCGGGACTTGCCACGTGTCGGGATCCTAGTCCATGCTGGGTGGGGAGGCGTGTGGGTCGAGTGACCTTGCTTGTGCCGGGCTCAAAAGCCCCAGGTCGAAGTTGAAGTTCAGCACCCACAGTGTACACTTCCTTAAAAGGGCTGTGAGCTTCCCTCCGCCCTGAGCCCTTTGAGGGCAGGGAGAGGAGCGAGGGCCCTTAGTTCCGCTGGGCCCTCCTGGGGTTCACTCTCCCAGGGAGGGCGAGGGTGTGACCAGTCCTTCGGGTGACGTCTCCTAGTCTCTAGACCACTGGGGAGGCTTCGTGGGCTCTGCGCTTAGAAGGGCCCCATGCTTGGTGTAGTGTTCTGTCACCGTCTCTGAATTGTTGTAGAACTCCAAATTCGGGCTCTGGCAGCTAAAGCAAAACATTGACACCGGTGCTTGGAGATGGAGAAAGGTTTATTTGATTTGGCCAAAGGGAAAAGATAGGAGAGCAAAATCTCTTGATACATCTTATCAAAAGAATGAAATTGGGAGCTTTTATGCGGCTAGCTAGTAAGGGAGGATGAGTTATAGGGAACCAAAGGGGGACGTCCCTTGTTTTCAGTCTCAGAAAACTGTTCATTTAAGTAACCAGACCTTGGTTGTCGGCAGCAGTCGCAGCTTTTTTTGAGGGCATTAATTCCTTCTGTAAAACGAACTCATAGATTGTCCTCCTGACCCTGGAGTCTCTTTTTCTTGACAAAGAAACAGTACATCAGTTAATAATTACCGTGAGATGAAGGGGTGCTGGGCAGGAAGTAAGTGGTTAACATGTGCAAGCAAACAAGGGCCTAGTCAAATTTTACATTATTTCAGTCACTAAAAATGTCAGGTACTAAACGTTCAGAGGGCCCGGCTAATTCTTAATTTTAAAGCAAGCACCTGGTATTTTAATTTTGCACTGGGCTCTGCTTATTATGTAAGTAGTCTGCTGGTTGCCCGTCCCCTATTGCTAGATTACTTACTATCTGTGCCTTATTGAGACTTCAGGATTCCAGTGGTTTCTGGGTTATCCGGCTGGGAAAATCTGGAATCATTTTTTAAAAATAATCTTTCCCACCTCTTTGCCCTTTAAATTTAATTCAAGTCCTATAGCTGATTATTTGAGGTTCTTTTTTTTATTTTTTTATAGACAGGATCTCACTCCGTTGCCAGGATGGAGAGCAGTGGTGTGATCATAGCTCACTGTAACCTTGAACTTCTCAGCTCAAGTGATCCCGCATCAGTCTCCCAAGTAGCTAGGACTACAGGTGGGCCCCACCACTTACAGTTAATTTTTTTTTTATTTGTAGAGATGGGGTTTCACTGTGTTGCCCAGGCTGGTCTCGAACTCCTGGCCTCAAGCAATCCTTCTTCCTTGATCTCCCAAAGTGCTAGGTTGTTTTCACATTCATTACCTCAAATCAGATTTTGATTACTTCTTGCCTCTCCCCCTAGGTGATCTGCTGAATGATCCTCCTCTAACAGGATTTAGTACCTAAGAACCCACAAGTGGCTCACTATTGCTCATTCTTTCAAATACAGACTTCCACACCTGGTTGTTTTTCAGTAACCTCATTTTCTTATTCTCTGCCAAGCAAATATGCCCATAAATGCTTTGTTTATTTTCACCTCTGCATCTCCCCAGGAGAACTTATTATCTGAGGGAAGCTGTCTACCAGACTCCTTTCCTCACAGCCTTGCACTTTGACCCAGTGGTACTACTTCCAGGAATCTAGCCCAGACCTGCATAATGATTTATGTTCTACATAGCAATTATTGATAATAGTGGGATACTGGAAACAAAATAGATCCAACTATCCTACAATATAGGATTGGTTAAATAAATTACAGTCCATATAGTACAGACACAGATACCAGGTAGCCATTAAAATGATGCCCTTATTCTTTTTATGGGAAATTGTGCAAGTTACATTGTTAAGTGTTTAAAAAAATGGTACTCAGTGCTTCCAGTGACATGTGGTAGATACAAAAACAGTATGATTTCAGTTTTGCATTAAAAAGGTATAAAAATACTCAGGCTCATTATTTCAATAAACAAGTAAGAAAATGGAGAAGGCCTTGCATGAACCAGTGACAAAGGTGTAGCATGAAGAAAGGATTCTGAGTAATACAATCATATCCAGCACCTGAGGTCCAGAACAAACAAACCAGAACAAACAAAACTTCTGTTCAATTCATCTCCTTAACAATTCATTTTTTGGTTATCTCTTTCCTCTTCTTCTCCTTACAAATCTAGTTTACACCTGAATAAAGTCTTGTTGATTCAAGCCTTCATAATATGGAACTTGTACATTATTGAATATTTAAAAGTCCTGGTAAATTTTAAAAAGAATTTGAGGTTTTATGACCAAAATGAGTTCTCCTTAATATCAAATCAAATATTTGATTGGGCACAGTGGCTCACACCTGTAATCCTAGCACTCTGAGAGGCTGAGGCAGAATGGTATCTTGAGGTCAGGAGTTCGAAACAAGCCTGAGCAAGAGTGAGACCCTGTCTCTACTAAAAATAGAAAAAAAAAAATACGAAAGTATATAGGATTCATCACTGGATTCATTAATTTTTTGTTTAAGCCTATGAACGATTATGTCACTTGTAGCCTGTAATATTTTTCAAAATGTATGTGAGCATTTATGTCTTAGGGTATAGTAATATGCTCTATTGAAAGAAATAAAATGGCATTTAAAAAATATAGTTAAGTCATTTTAATACACTCAATTTGGCGTGCCTTCTCTTGATTTTGAAATTTGTCATGTTGCCTGGTTACGGTTTGTAAAGTGCTTTTCATTTGGGCAGTCTCTGCTCTCCCTAGCTACGCTTAAAGTCACTTAAAACCACAGAGAGGTTTTCTACCTTCAAGCACCATTTTAGGACTGTTCCTGGTAATTGCTAAGTAAATGTCAACTAGTTGACTTCCTGTCTGATCTGCTTTGGCCTGTTTCCTGCTCTCTAGCATCTCCACTAGGGGGCGGGCTGGGCTGTAGAGAAGAGAAGGAAAGCAAAGTTTTCATTCTGTAGCTAACCCTGTCTGTGTCTCTCCAACCCCAGCCCCCGGGACCTGGTGATGGCACAGAGCTCCTGGGACAGTTCAGCCTTCTGAAGTGACTGATGCCATACATGTGTTTATACATGGTCTTCTTGTAACATTCGCTGTGCAGATGGAAAGGGAGGAGTGTGCTAGTTTATATAGGGACTTAAAATGTGTTGACTAGAAAGCAATTGAGTAATTATGGATATTCTAACACTCTCATGTTTTGTATACTTAAGAATCAGATTTTGAGGGAAGGAGGGAAGGAGGAAAAAAAAACAAAACCTAGATTTTTTTTGTGTGTGTGGAGGGTAGAAGCTACAGAGATAATACAGAAGTAAAAACCTTTTAGCCCTGATTTTGAATAAAACATAGTTTGAACTCATGAGGTTTTATCTTCCTGTCTTTATCCATTGAAAAGGTGTAGAAACAATGACCTTTTCCAGTAGCAGTGAACCTTCCTAGCACCCGGATTATGGTCTTAAAATACTAAAAGACACCAATGCTTCTTGGAGAAATGGCTGATGCCAGGTTTGGGGCAAAAAATGAACAAGATGAGTGAGGAAACAACTTATCCTACCAGATAGTGAGGAAGGAAGCAGAAACTCTCATGTCAAAAGGACTCAGCTCTTTTGGCCTAGCTCCCATAGCCAAAGGTGGAACAATTTCAGCACTACTAAGGATAATTTTTTTTTTTTTTTTTTTGAGACAGAGTCTGGCTGTGTTGCCCTGGCTAGAGTGCCGTGGGGTCAGCCCAGCTCACAGCAACCTCAAACTCCTGGGCTCAAGCCATTCTCCTGCCTCAGCCTCCTGAGTAGCTGGGACTACAGGCATGCGCCACCATGCCCGGCTAATCTTTTCTATATATATATTTTTAGTTGTCCAGATAATTTC
>NW_012148186.1:3065748-3104148 GCF_000956105.1 Propithecus coquereli
AAAAAAAAAAAAAAAAAAAATAGGTAAGGCTAAACTATAGTGTCTAAGGAGCCACATTTGGGTGATCAAACTACAAAAAAAATGCAAGGAAGTGATTATTACTCACCATATTATCCACTTATAGCATGAGGGAGGGGCTGTCATAGAGATGGTCAACATGGGGGATGGGTTTGGTATCTGGCAAAAAGTTCTATTTTTTTCCCTGGGTGGTGGTTTCAAGGGTGTTCATTTTATAATAGTTTATTAAGCTGTATCTTTGTTTTGTGTGGTTTTCTGTATCTGTGCTTTATTTTAAAACAAAAAGATTAATTAAAATGTGTTAACTATATTTTGTCATTTATCTGGAGCTAAAAGACATGCAGCCCAAATTTATTCTAATTGACAAAAACCTTTTTTTTCTCCCCTTTGGAGATAGGGTCTCTCATTGTCATCCAGGCTAGAGTGCAATGGTGTGATCATAACTCACTGCAACCTCAAATTTCTGGGCTCAAGCAATCCTCCTGCCTCAGCCTCCCGGGTAGCTAGGACTATAAGCACGTACCACCATGCCCAGCTAATATTTTTTATTTTTTGTAGAGATGGAGGTCTTGCTATGTTGCTCAGGCTGGTCTTGAACTCCTGGCCTCAAGCAATCCTCCCACCTAAGCCTCCCAAAGTGCTAGAATTACAGGTGTGAGCCACCATGCCTGGCCCAAAAATCATTTTTAAGGCTAATACTTTCCTGTCCCTATGCATTTAGATACCAGAAAGGTGCCTGGAACCCCAGTTCCCTGCCTCTTTCCTAGAGGGAATTATTTTTAAATCCATTTTCTTTCTGTCCTAAACTTTATTCACATTGCTCATTTCCTTCTTAAACTGTAGTCAGCAATATATTAATATAGGTTTACAGGGTCTACTCTATCATTATAGAGTGGAAAGGTGATGATGGCTAACATGTATTAAGTGGTTATTCAGTGCCAGGCATTGTTCTGAGTGCTTTGCTCCACTGATTCTTTTAATCCTCCCAACAATACTGTGAAGTGTAGGCATTCCCATTTTACAGATGACGAAACTGAGAGGCACCCCTGGCTCCAGAGTCTACTATGTGCTTAGTACCTGTGCTATGCTGCCCCAATGGTATTGTTTCGGTTATCACATGCTGTTTATGAAGCTGAGGACTTAGCTGGGTGTTTTTCTCCATTGCTAACTCTGTTCTAGCATTTGATTCTCTTTGACCTTTAGATTTCTTTCCTTACACATTGTAGTTGGTCATTGGCGTTTTCTATGTGAACGCTTGTTTTCTTTTTCAGGTTTTTCCTTTGAGGGAATTCCCAATAATTCCATTTTATTTGTTGCAGTTTGTTTCCTTTTTGTAGGTAAAGACTCCGATTTCACCCATCTTGGTTTAGACATTCACTCAGCCTGATTGAGAGCACAGGGGAAATTTTCCCAACATGATGCCCCTGATTGATGTGGGACTGTCGCTCTTTCTTATTTTATTTATTTTTTTTGAGACAAAGTCTTGCTCTGTTGCCTGGACTTGAGTGCCGTGGCGTCAGCCTAGCTCACAGCAACCTCAGACTCCTGGGCTTAAGCAATCCTTCTGCCTCAACCTCCCACGTAGCTGGGACTACAGACTACAGGCATGCGCCACCACGCCCGGCTAATTTTTTCTATTTTCAGTTGTCCAGCTAATTTCTTTCTATTTTTAGTAGAGTTGGGGGTCTCGTTCTTACTGAGGCTGGTCTCAAACTCCTGACCTCAAGTGATCCTCCTGCCTTGGTCTCCCAGAGTGCTAGGATTACAGGTGTGAGCCACGATGCCCAGCCTTCCTTTTCTGATTTCTCTCCAAAGTTGTTTTCATATGAGTTTAGGCTAAGGCCTAGTGACTCAAACTGTGGTCCCCAGACCATCAGCAACAGCATCACCCAGAAGTTGGTAAGAAAAACACAATCTCCGGGCTATCACAGACTTGCTGAGTGAGAATCTGCATTTTAACAAGATCCCCAGGTAATTCATATGCACTTTTCAGTTTGGGAATCATGGAATAGGTGACTTCTAAGGTCCTTATCATTCTAGAAGTCTGTGCTGCTGAGAGACGTGCCTATGCAATTATCCTTTACCCTTGGTTCTATCGTTTATTGTGTGGCCTTGGACAAATTACTCAACCTCTCTGCCTTTGTTTCTTCCTCTGTAAAAGGGTACCTCCCTTCAAAGAGTTGTTCTGTAAAGTGCTCAGAACAGTGCCTGGCACACAGAAGGTGCTATAGAAGTGTCACTGTCTTAATATTAAATACACTTTGAGGAATACTTTGCGACTCCCGGTTCCAGGTCAGGCGGGGAAAGAACAAGTTTGAGAACTGATAATGGAACCATTTCCCTGGAAAATGGGTTGTAGAAGCTTCCGCATGTCTGAGTGAGAGATCAGGAATTTTAGGCCTGGAGGCTGTACTGAGCGGCTTGCTGAAGCCCTCACCTTTTTTTAAGACTGCAGGACACAAAGCAGATAGTGCTTTCTTCCCACAATTTCTACTTACGTGACTCAGTGGTAGAGCTGCCTGTAAGATAGATCCTTTTTTTTTTTTTTTTTTGAGACAGAGTCTCACTCTGTTGCCAGGGCTAGAGTACCGTGGTGTCAGCCTCACTCACAGCAACCTCAAACTCCTGGGCTCAAGTGATCCTCCTGCCTCAGCCTCCCGAGTAGCTGGGACTACAGGCATGTGCCATCATGCCCGGCTAATATTTTTTCTTTTTTTTTTTTTTTTTTTAGTAGAGACAGGGTCTCGCTCTTGCTTGGGCTGGTCTTGAACTCCTGACCTCAAATGATCCTCTTGCCTAAGCCTCCTAGAGTGCTAGGCTTGTAGGCCACTTGAGCCACTGTGCCCAGCCCAAGATGATAGATTCTTGATTCTACCAGGTTATACTTCTTCCAGGGACTAGAAGACGAAGATTGTGAGACTAGTGTTAGAGGGAAGCCTGTGAAGATAGGTGGGAAATGAAAACAGCACAAATGTGTAAAATAAATGACCATCTCTTATTATTGGACAGTGTGTGGGGGAAGGTCTGTGGCCCAGTCTCATGGCACCCAGAAGATGTTAGTTAATATCACATTGCTCATATATTCTGCAAGTTTGGTGGCTCCCCTATTCCCAGATCGGAGGTGCTGTGACCTCTTGCTAGACTGGAGCCTCAGGTCACATTCTGCGCACACGTCCCTCCAGGGCCTCCAGCTCAGCCAACACCTCCTTGGGCAGATCCTGGTTGACCTGCTCTGTCAGGTAGCTCCGAATGTCACGAACCTCCTGTTCCCAGAAGTCCTTGGGGAGTGAGAACAGCTGAGTAGTGTCTATGGCTCCAAGGCCACTGAGATCTAAGGCTCCTTCCTTTGGCACCAGCCCAATGGGTGTCTCTCGGGCACTATCCTCCCCTTCTAACCGCCGGCAGATCCAGTCTAGCACCCGAGCATTCTCCCCAAACCCTGGCCACAGGAAGCGGCCTGCCTCGTCGCGCCGAAACCAGTTGACATGGAAGATACGGGGCAGCCGGGCCCCCTTGCGCCCCTCCATGCTCAGCCAGTGTTCTAGGTAGTGCCCAAAGTTGTAGCCGAAAAAGGGTCGCATGGCAAATGGGTCGTGCATGATGATCTTCCCTGAGGAGGGGAGCAGAATGGGTAAGGAATCTTCCTCCTCACCCTGCATCCAGCTAGAGGAAGTTGTGAAAGGTTGATGGTTCTGGAATATACTCAGGGCAGGTGAAGAGAAGGGATGGGAGAAAGGTAGAAGTGGGAAGAGATGGGACCATTGAGGACTCCAGGAGTGAGCAGGAGGAAGGTCTGGCTGGAGAAGGGAGGGAGGTGATGTAGGCACACAGGGAGAGGGAGCAATGGGAAGGGCACTCACCTTTGTGTTCAGCTGCGGCAGTGGACTCAGAGCGCATGGCGCTGCCCACAAACACCCCATGACGCCAGTTGAAGGCCTCATATACCAGGGGTACCCCTAGATTACCAATGAACAGGGTCACAGGCAGCCCTTTTCTCTGGACCCTCACTTCATCCCGTCTGGTGATTTTGACTCATGCTCTTTCCTAGGACCTCAGCTATCCCATTTTCAGACCCCATGCCTGCCCTCAATTTTGCATTCACCAGGGAGAACTCTGGAGGCAGACAGCTACAGCTGGAGATGCAGACTGAGGCTCCCTGAGCTTTAAGTACAAGAGGGAGGTGGGCCCTAATACAGAGCTGCACTTTGTACCCAGAACGCATGGGTAAAATGTTGTTTTTCACCCATGTCGGTTACCTTTGGGTCTGCGGCCTCCAAAGATGATGGCGTCAATGGGGACACCTTCGGGGGCCTCCCAAGCTGGGTCCATGATGGGGCACTGGCGAGCCGGGGCACAAAAGCGAGAGTTGGGATGTGCACAGGGCTCCTTGTCACCTGGCAGGGGAAATACAAATATTATCTCTTCCAAGGCCACCCCCAACACACACATATATGTGAGCACATTCTTGCACAATTTATTTTTGCCTTGTCAGCTGCCCACAACCTCATGTGAAAAGGAGCAGAGAGAAGGGAGCCAGGACATCTCTCCCAAAAGATCAGGTTATTTAGCCTTGATGATGCTGCCAGCTGAGCTATGTGAGAAAAGAGTAGGAGAGGAATTGGGGGTTCTGCAGGGCACTAATGTTTATGCCAAGATATAGGCACTTGGCATTGACCGGTGCTCAAGGGAATGGAGTTAGATATTGGTGTAAGGTTATAATAATTTTTCCCCCAGAAACCATTTCTTTATTTACGAGATTATTATTTAAATAAACACCCTTTATGGAGGCATTGAAGAATTAAAAAATAAATAAACAAACACTCAAACCTAAAGCAAAAACTAAGAATGTCAGGTCAGTATTTCAGATAATTGACTTTCCATCGGCAAACCAGGGAAGACAGAATCTTCTAACTTATCAAAATGCAAACGGGAATTGATTTTAAAGCTAACAGAATTCTGGTGATTTCCCTGGGCTTGCTTAGACCCTGATGGAGTGGTAGGGCATGAAGAAGTCAGGGACATAACCTGGTATTTGGGAGACGGTTGGGACCACATCAGTAGCACATGCATGAAGCACCACCGTGGGGCCTTGAATGGGCTCAGTGCCTCTCTGCTGGAGGTTGCCAGTCAGACCTGGGGAGTGAGGGAGCCACGGAGCCAAAACTCCCACCCTCTCCACCCCCGGCTCCTGTCTCCCCTCTCAGATAAGAGCCATCCCTCATCACCCCCAGTGCAGGACCCTGGGATAGGGTATTGTCTTGGGAACTGAAGCTGGGCACAAGATGCCCTAGTTATACCCTGGCATCCAGAGATGATTAAAGGCTTGGGGAACTGGCCTGTGGGGAATGATTAAAGTTTCTTGGATTTCTCAGTTGGGTGGGAAGGCTCAGGGGGTTTAATGATGGTGTTAGAGAAAATAAAGGGTGATTAGACGAGGGGAGGAGGGTGACTGCTAGGCCAGCGTGGCAAACTTGAATATAGGCTTCAGCGACCACAGGGCCACCCTCCCCTGCCATGCTCTTCTTTGCCCCCTCGACCCCCACTGTCTCTGGGCTCTCTGAGTACAGAAGGCCATGGAATGAAAGCTGAAAGTCCAGAGCACAGGACTGGGGGAGAGATGGGGCCGCAAGGCACCCAGGGTAATGACAGCATTAAGAAACTAGCTTCTGGGAAAGACTAAAGTGCTGGTCTGATCTAATCTGTAAGAAGGACTGGGGTGTCTGTGTTGGAGAGACAGGGTAAAGGTAAGGGTAATGATACTGACCTTTAGACTGTGTTTTTATATAGGGGGACATTGAGAGCCAAGTGGCAGGAGGAGAGTCAGGACAGGGGAGGAGGCAGGCTTCCTCCTTTCCTAATGGGCCAAACTTTATGAATTATGCTTTGAGCCCAATTCCTTCTGTAGCAACTTTCAAAACGTCCTTCCTTTTCCTTTTATTTATTTATTTTAAAATCCAGGCTATATTTATTATTGAGAATTTACTACGTATTCGGCAGTGTGCTAAACCATTTTTTTTTTTTTTTTTGAGACAGAGTCTCACTGTGTTGTCCGGGCTAGAGTGCCGTGGCGTCATCCTAGCTCACAGCAACCTCAAACTCCTGGGCTCAAGCAATCCTACTGCCTCAGCCTCCCGAGTAGCTGAGACTACAGGCATGCGCCACCATGCCCGGCTAATTTTTTCTATGTATTTTTAGTTGTCCAGTTAATTTCTTTCTAATTTTAGTAGAGATGGGGTCTCGCTCTTGCTCAGGCTGGTTTCGAACCCCTGAGCTCAAACAATCTGCCCGCCTCGGCCTCCCAGAGAGCTAGGATTACAGGCGTGAGCCACGGCGCCGGCCTGCTAAACCATTTTTATGCATTATTTAATCCTCCAACGACCTCAGGAGATAGGCACTATAATAACTACCCCATTCAACTGATGGGGAAACTAAAGCTTAGGGAGGTTAAGCAACTTAGCTAAATCACAAAAACAGTGACTGGTGGAGTTGGGACATGAACTGGGACCTTGCCTGGTAGTAGAAACTGCAAACATTCATAATTTCCTGTGCCTCCCAGGGATCCAAGAAGATGTCTGGAGGCTGTGGAGAAGGCTTCTCCGACATTAAAGCGCTAAGCCCTGGGGACTGTGTCACAACTTCCTCACCCCACATACCAGGTTTCCAGGGTCTGCCCAGCCAGGAGGTCACAGTGACACCAGGTGGAAGAGGCTGGTCAATCCCCTCCCAGTACACGCCACCATCGCTGGTCTCAGCCACGTTGGTGAAGAGAGTGTTACTCTGGATTGTGGCCATGGCGTTGGGATTGGTGGTGGCAGAGGTGCCAGGGGCCACCCCGAAGAAGCCATTCTCAGGGTTGATGGCCCGGAGTTGACCTGAAAGGAGGAGAAGTGAAAGGAAGGAAGGATCGACTGGGCAATGTTGACATGCGAGACTGAAGAAGGTCCTGCTCCACCTCTCCCTGGCCTGAGCCGGACCCTAGATCTGAGTGGGAAAGGTTTGTGTCTCTAGGGTGGCTAGGACTGCTGGAGGTATGGGGCAGGGTGTCACTGACAAAGCTCACCATGGACATTAGGGGGGGCACTCCTAGACTCTGAATCGAGAGTGTGATCCAAGGGACCCTCACCTTCACTGTCGAACCTCATCCAGGCAATGTCATCCCCCACACACTCCACTTTCCAGCCAGGCAGTGCGGGCTGCATCATGGCCAGGTTCGTCTTGCCACAGGCACTGGGGAAGGCGGCAGCCACATAGCGCTTTTTCCCTGCAGGGTTGGTGATGCCCAGGATCTGTGTGTTGGGGAGAAGAGGGAACAGGAGGAGGTCACCAAAGGTCAGGGCATAGTCTACAAGCAGAAGGATAGCTAGGGATTAACAGGTGCACTGCCCTGCCATCAGGCCTGGAGTAGTGGCAGGGGAGGCCCCAACATTTAGCAGCCTGGGACCAACGCTTTGGCCTTTGAGTGGAGTCTCTGCCCAACAGCCCGGCACCTGGCAGGAAGGAGGCGAGGCTGAGGCAGACTAGCCAGGTACCCCCGACCCTCCCAAATGCCTCACCGCCTGCAGCTGCTGGGATCCTCACCAGCATGTGCTCCGCCAGCCAGCCCTCATCCCGGGCCAGCCGTGAGGCAATGCGCAGGGCAAAGCACTTCTTGCCGAGCAGGGAGTTGCCACCATAGCCACTGCCGAAGGATACGATCTCTCGCTGGTCAGGCACGTGGCCAATCAGGGTTTTCTCTGGGTTGCATGGCCAATGGCTCACCGGCTCCCCTGGGGACAATGGGGTCATGGGACTGCTGGCAGCAGCATCAGGAAATGGGGTGTCAGGGGCCAGAGAGATCAGGGGTTGGCAAGAGAGACAGGTGGGAGCAGTGGAGGTGCCAAGGGGTGGCTAAAGCCCCCCACCTCATGGTAATCATCAGCTCCCATGCCCTTATTCTTGGACATGAACTGACTTTTCTCAATCTTATGCAAACTGCTTCGCAAACAGCCTCACCCTCAGCCCAGACTGCTGCCCTGGATCTTGGGAATTAGGATGTCAGAGAGGACAGGTTTTTAGGGTCTGTGGATAGGTAGGATTTGGGGCTCTCTCTGAGTACAAGAAGTCCCCTGGGTCTTCCCATGGGCAGAGCAGGAACTCACCTTGCCCAGTCAGGGGCTGGCCCACGGAATGCAAACACTTGACGAAGTCACCATCTCCCAGGGCATGAAGCACGGGTGTCCCCAGCCGGGTCATAATACGCATGCTGGCCACCACATAGGCTGAGTCAGTGAGCTGCACCCCAATACGGGACAGTGGGGAGCCCACAGGACCCATGCTGAATGGAAGCACATACATGGTACGGCCTGTGGAGGAAAGCACCCCCTGGATGAAGGATTCCAAACTTGTTCATACCTTCAGTGCCCCTGCCTCTGTGTCCCTGCCCTGGTTACCCTGCATGCAGCCTGGAAACCTCTCGTTCACAGCTTGCTGGAACTCAGCTGGGGACATCCAGTTGCCCAGCTGTCCACGGGCCCCACCAGCTGGGAGGGGCACCGTGTCCCTCTGAGAAGGAGTTACAATCACCGTCTTGCTCTCTACTCGTGCCACGTCCTTGGGGTCTGTGCGGGCCAGCCAGCTGGGGGAGAGGGGATTGTCAGGAAGGTGGTGGCCAGCAGGTCTCCCTCATTCCCAGACCCACTTTTTCAAGTCCAACTTTGACTCCAGGTCTTCTGTTGGCTTTATTTTTCCCCCATCCAATCACATCTCAGTCCCTTCTTCCGGGCTTTGTTCCATTTAAGGGGTGGTTCCCCAAGGTGCCAGCCCTCTGGGGGACTCTGCCCCTGGCAAAAGCTCACTGAACTGGTGAGGGGGAAAAAAAAGCAAAGGCTCTTATTTGTATCAGCTTCTTCATTTAATTTAAAAATACAGACCAATCCCAGCTCCTGAGCTTGTCTCCCCCCGAGCTCCCATTCATGCTCATTCCCCTGGGATGGTCTAGTTAAATCTGATTGTTTTGGTGAACCCACAGTGGCCTCAGTCCAAGTAGCTGCCCCTATCTCGCAGGCTGCTGGGCTCAGGACGTACCAGTTATTGTACTTGGGGAGCTTTCGAATGAGGCCTTGCTGCTCCAGCAGGCTCAGTGTGGCAGTATTCTCAGCCTCAGTCCCATCACAGATGTGGATGCCCTCTGGTTGGCACAGGCGAGCGCTTTGCTCCACGAAGTCACGAACCCCAGCAGGCAGCTGGGCCATATCTCCACTAAGCACTCGTAGGGTCTGGATACTGCGGCATGATGACCAGCCCAAGGGGCTCAGCCCATGCCAGCTAAGCCTGCAAGAGAGGAAACAGGGAGGCGATGGGCTAGCTGCTGTCATGGAGGCTGAACAGACAGCTTAGGCTTTTGGGGAGTGTGCTAAAGCATGTCTGGGTGCAGGCACCACGAAGAGCATGTTGGGTTCAGGCCATGTGTATCTTGTGGCCTTTATGAGGTTTAATGAGGATATCTCCTGGTCAGCAAGGGACAGGTATGGCCAAATGAGCAAAAAAGGCACATGCCTGGCTGTGCGGCCGTGTATGTGTAGGCATGCTGATGTTTTTGCATGTATAGCCCATGTCCATGTTTAACTATGTCTGGTCAATGTTTAGAAATAACCAGATGCCTTTAATCCAAGTGTCAAGAAACTGTGCCTAGGTGACAGCTTCATGTGTCTGGTGTTTGAAGCCTCATTCATTTTCTTTCCATTCTCAAGTATAGTTTTTTACAAGTTAATATGGCAGGTGTTTTTATTATATTTTTATATTTATTTATTATTATATTTATATTTTTAATATTATATATATTTTTATTACATTTTATTATATTTTTCTTCTGGAATGTATGCTTAAAAGCCTGTGAAAGCCTCAAGCAAAGGACCCAGTCTTTGAGGTGGTACAGGCTTCTTCCAGTGCCAGGTTTCTAGATTAGGGCTCTTGCACCAAGAACTGGTGACCGGCTGTTGGAGTTCCAGGCATTGAATCTGCTGCTGCCCACCTGGACCAACAATGATTGCATAAAATGTTGCCATCTGCTAAGTATTTTTGAACTGTGTAGAAGGCTGACCACTGAGGAACGGGTGTCACTGGCTGGGGTTCACGCCTTGATTCCCAGGAGGGCAGGGGCCCTGTTGTCTCTCCTCTCACACCCCTGGGAGAGAGAGAAGCAGGGTTTACTCTGGTTGGCCTGGACCCAAGGTGAGTGAACCAGAGAGAGCAAAGGCCAAGAGAGGGAAGTTACGCTCCTGCTATGCCAGGGCCTCTCCCACCAGAAACTGCCCCCACACACCCAGAACGGCATGACCCTGTGCTTCCCCTGGCTCTCTTTCCTAGAGGCCACATGCCTAGAGAGCTTTGGTGGTGGTGGTAGGGTGGAACATGAGATTGCAGGAAGCTCAGACTCAGAGGATGTAAGCCTGGGGAAGGCAAAACTCAGACCATGGATGTGGGAGCTTGAGCCTGGCTGGGGTTGAAGCTGGGGTGGTTTCCACTGGTCTGAGCAGGATAAGCACCCGGTGTGGCCCCAGGGGCAGGGAAGGAAGGTGTGGCCCCAGGGGCAGGGAAGGAAGGCGACTGGGACCTGGGTCTCTTCCTGCCTCAGAGAGTTGTTTTCCCTGAGCATTCATTTTAAAGGCACACAGTCTCAGGTTATCTCTTGTGAAGCCCCCATATCCTCCTGCAGTCCCCCAAGTCTCCCTTTCCTCCAGGGACCACCCACAAGGCCTGGCCAAGTGGAACTGCCTATGGGAGATATATAGGTCAGTTCAGACTCTGGGACAAAAGCTGGGGAGAAGGGAGGCTACAGAGAGTAGAGAGGAGGCCGTGTAAGGGGACTGGCAGACAAGTAGGACAGGCCTAGGGGCTCCAGGCCTGGGCAGAGAAGAAGCCAGCCATGTAAGACACTAAGGCGACTCGGCCCCCTCCTCCCACCTTGCTTCCACCCTGCCAACCCCCCGCCCCAAGTCCCTCTGGCCGTGCTGGGCTTCCAGTCCGAGGGAGGCCGGCAATGGATGTTTACCTTCTACCTTCTTTAGGGAGTCCTGAGCTCAATCCCCCAAGGGCTCATATACTCTTGCCCCCAGGGGGCTCCTGTTTCTCACAGCACCCTGGGACGCGGGGTGGGAGCCCCTCAGAGGTCTGAGTTACATCTGGGGAGGAAAGGAGGATACACGGAGACAGGGCTCAGCAGAGGCAAGCGAGGAGGCGGAGGAAGTTCTGAGAGTGGCAGATAGAGACGGCGCGGTCAGAGACAGGCAAGGCCGAGAGAGGGAGGAGCGGACGGAAACCAGGAGCGCGGCGGGGCTGACCTCCGGGATCGAGGCACAGTCGCCCCCTGCACCCCTCCTCCTAGGATGGGAAACCTCGCGGAGGCTGCGAGCAGGAGAGAGCAACCGGCAGCTCCGAGGGGGCGAGCGCGGTGGAAGGTGCGGGTCGGCCCCGAGCTGGGGGTCACTCACCGCAGGCCGGGGCGGTACACAGCGGTCATGGCACCTGGGCGGGGGCTGCGGGGTGGCCGCGGGAACCGAGAGGAGCCGGGGAGGTATGGAAGGCGGGGAAGGAGAGAGCGCTGAGAGGCGAGCGAGAGAGCTGAGGCTGGGCGGGTGGTGCTTAAAAAGGAGGCGGGCAGGCGCAGGGGCGGAACCTAGCGGGGCCGGCGCGACCCTCCCTCCGCCTGCGGGCCAGATTCCCCGGCCCAGGCTGCGGCTCCTAGGTCAGCCCGGCCGCCGCCCAGCCCCCAAACCCATCTTTCCCATTGGAGGACTGGGTGGCTCCTCGCCCCCGACTTCGAGGCCCCGCCTCCTGCATATGATGTAACTTTGAGGACTCTTGCTCCCGACTAAGAGACACTGCATGGCAAACAAGCTAGGAACGAGGGGCGAGGCCAGGGGCGGGAGTCCTTGGGGGCTAGACGTCAAGAAGCTCAGGGATTGGGCATTGCCTTTCCAGTTCTTCTTGGGGACCGGCCACTCTGAGCCCCAGGGTTTTCTGTTTTCAAGGCCCCAATGCTAAGGTCTCCTTAGTCCCCAGCTCTTAAATCTCTGTTTCTTCTCCTGATCAGGGCTCCTTTCTGCCTTACCATGAAATGGGATCTCTCTATCCCAGGGAGATGGTCCCCTGCTCTGGTCATTCTCTCCATACTGCGCGTGAGGAACTCATCTGCCCCCACCCCACCACCACCATAAAGTCTTCAGGTAATTTCTCAAGTTATGTCTCCATTCAGACATCTCTCTTCAACTTTAGATCACTGGATATCACCCAAAATGCCGTAGCACCTCAACTCAGCCTGTCTATGGTGAACATATGCTCAGCATCCATTTCCCCTTTCTGGTAATAGCACCCTGATGTTCCTTTGGGGAACCATCTCCTCGGTCTGTATGGTTACGTGGGTCTGACCTCACCCCTTCTGGGGGTAGGCTCTCAGCTGGGCCAATTTTATATTCCTCATTGTGGCCACAGCAATCAGTGATGTTCAGGGATGGGCATGAGATCTGTCTCTGGCACTTTTTCTGTGAACTTTGGAAGCGAGCTCTCTTTCTGCTGGGGTTGCTGAGCTGGTGGAATTAAGGCTAGAGCTGCTGGGTGTCAGTTTGGCCCTGCAAAGCAGGAGCCTGTCTGAGACATGTCAATGGAAAAGGAGCCAAACTCTGTAAAATAATTTAAAGAGGTTTATTCTAAGTCAAATTTGAGGACCATGACCTGGAGCCATGCCCAAGTGGATTGAGCAAGTGGATTCACTGTGGTTGGGTTACTAGTTAGTTTGGTTTTATACATTTCAGGGAGACAGGGTAAAGTCATAAATCAGTACGTGGAAGGCATACATTGGTTTGGCCTGAAAAGGTGGATCATCTCAAAGGGGGGCAGGTGTTAAAGGTTATAGATGGGTATAAAGATTCTTTGACTTATAATTGGTTAAAAAAATGAAGGTTTTTGTCTAAAGGCTTGGAATGTTTTACCATAAGGAGCTGTTTATCAGAGATAAGCCACCAGACATATATTTGTTGTGTAAATTGAGGACCTGCAGGTTTGTCTTGCATAGCCTATAACCCGTAAGGCCCCCCGTTCAAGATGGCCCACCTTTTCGGGCCAAACCAATGTATGCCTCCCACGTGTTGATTTATGACTTTACCTATAACCCCTGTCTCTCTGAAATGTATAAAACCAAACTGTAACCTGGCCACACCGAGTCTACTTGGTCAAAGCTTCTTGGGAGTGGCTCTGGGTCATGGTCCTCAAACTTGGCTCAGAGTAAATCTCTTTAAAATTATTTTACAGAGTTTGGTCTTTTTTTCTGTTGACACATGTACATACCTATATTTTTGTACTCATCACACTTTATTATACTGTAGTTACTTTTGCATCTGCATAGTCCTCACTAGAGTGTTAGGTCCTTTAGAGAAGGACTCAAATTTCAGTCTTGTTTTATTTATTTATTTTTTGAGACAGAGTCTTGCCCTGTAGCCTGGGCTAGAGTGCCATGGTGTCAGCCTAGCTCACAGCAACCTCAAACTCCTGGGCTCAAGCGATCCTTCTGCCTCAGCCTCCCGAGTAGCTGGGACTACAGGCATATGCCACCATGCCCGGCTAATTTTTTCTATGTATTTTTAGTTGTCCAGCTAATTTCTTTCTATTTGTAGTAGAGACGGGGTCTCACTCTTGCTCAGGCTGGTCTCGAACTCCTGAGCTCAAACAATCCTCCCGCCTTGGCTTCCCAGAGTGCTAGGATTACAGGTGTGAGCCAGTGTGCCTGCCCTTCAGTCTTGTTTTTATCCTAGCTTTTAGCAGTATCTGGCCTGTCATAGGCACGTAATAAATGTTGGTTGAATGAAAGAATGAACAAGTTCCACGTTTATGAATCCTTCTTCCCCACCATTACTTCTTTAGCTTTAGGCAGACTAAACAAGGGGCTCATGTGAGGATTTCCTTGCACTGCTGATTACCCCTTATCTGCCACACTCCTGTTCAGTTCAGTTCTCTGCTGCAAGACTTCCTTGGCCTCCACCCCAACCTGGCCCGCCAGCTGGCCCAGTGTCCAAGGAGTACCACCAGGGGGCAGGGTGTGACCAGCCTTGCCCTGGTCTGCATTTCCCCCCCAGGGGACTTCTTGTTTCATCCCTTGGATGTCTCATAGACCCCCTGTAGTGGATGCTGTGGTGCACAGCAGGCGAGATCCCCACTTCAGGATCATGGCACTCATTGTCCCAGCCGCTGAGTGTTGGCCAGTAATGGCTGGCAGCTGACTACTTCCTTGAGCACAATTTGTGGCTCAAGGAAGCTGTCTCACCAAATGCAATGCTCCCTTTCCAGGGGCAGTGTGTATCCAGTGACTGATTGTTATAGGGGTACAGAGGCCTAGCCCCCTTGCCTCAATTTGGGACAACTCTGAAGGTCTGTCCCAGCCCCAGAACTCCTCTGGGCTCAGCTGATTGCAACTGCAATGCAATTCAACTTTGCCCTCTCCCCAAGCCTGCTGCTCTCACTTTCTTTGAAAGGCCTCCCCAGTAAACCACCTGTACACAAGGTTCTATCTCAGACTGTGTTTTCAGGTGCAGATATTCCCCAGACTCAACTTGGATACTGCATTAGCCCCCTAACCTGACTCTGATTCCAGTGTTGCCCTCCTCCACAAACATAAAGTGCCCACATGATCTTTTCAAACACAAATCTGATCACACCCTATTTTTTTTCCACACCCTATTTTTGCAAAAAATCCTTTAGTAGCTTCTCAGTGCTCTTAGAATAAAGCCCAAATCCTTAATGTGGCCTACAAGGCTGTACACGATCTATCTGGCCCCTGCTGACTTCTCCAACCTCACCTATCACAATTCTCTCACCTTTCTTACTTTCTACTCTCTACATTGGTCTTTTTTTCAGTTTTGTGAACACGTTCTACCCTTTTCTGCCTTAGAGCCTTTGCATATGTTGTTCCTACAGCCTGGAATCTCCACCCTCCAGGCAGGGTCACCTGACCAGTCTCAGTTTAATGTGACTTCCTTAGGCAACCTGTCCCTGTAACACACCACCTCCCACCCCCAACTCCTCATGTTAGATTAGGTCTTCATGAAATAAAATCTCATAGCACCCTGCCCTTCCCCTTCATAGCACACTCATCTTCAGTTAAAGTGGTTTGTTTTTATGTAGGCACATCTCTAACATATGTAGGGCCTGGGGCAAGAGTACAAATAGAGGCCCACAAACCTTGTGTTTAAATATTTAAAATGTATAACTCAAGCGAACAAACTGTTAAACAAAATATGTTTTATTCTTCTACCTTGAAAATATATACTTCATAATGGTCTGGAAGGCCAGGTTCAAATTTGGATTTTATTTGGAATCCTCAGGGTTCTGCACCAGAATGTTGGTGTTATATGGAGAGGCAGTTATGGCCACCGGATCTCAGCTGGGCCCACTGCTCTTCCCACCCTTGACACCATCTTGGACTGCAAGGGGCTTTGTGTGCAAACATGTGGACCTCCCGTCTGCCCATCCCAACTGTGTCCATAGCCAACTGCAAGCAGCCACCCCTTGGCCACCCTTTGGACCTCAGGATGTATGTATTAGCAGTGTGGTCTAGCCATGAGAGGGCAAAGCCAGGGAAGAGGTCCATGTGGGCCCTAGAAGTCGGCTTGGGCCCCTTGGGCAGGACAGTCCCAGATATCTGGAGTATGGTCTTCAGGAGACTGGGGTATGGGCAGAGGAGGGTTGGACTCCTCACCAGTGGGGTGGGACACAGCAAGAGGAGGGCCAGAGTGGAGCCTTCTAAAGCACAGGGCCCAGGGCAGGGGCCACTCTTGCCTGGGCCTAAGGGCAATCATTTGATGTTTCTCTATTTCATCAGTCTGTGAGCTCCATGAAGGCAGGGCTGGTGTCAGTCTAAGTTACTGAGGTATTCCTAATGCCTAGTGCAGAATAGGTGTTTAATACGTATATTAATGGTAAAGAAGCCAAATTCTGTGAAATAATTTAAAGAGGTTAATTCTGAGTCAAATTTGAGGACCATGACCCAGAGTCATGCCCAAGAATCCTTGAGCAAGTGGACTTGCTGCAGTTGGGTTACAGTTTGGTTTTATACATTTCAGGGAGACAGGGTAAAGTCATAAATCAATGCATGGAAGGCATACATTGGTTTGGCTTGAAAAGGTGGGCCATCTCAAAGTGGGGGATTTGCAGGTTATAGGTGGGTTTAAAGACTCTTTGACTTGTAATTGGTTAAAAAATGAGGCTTTGTGTAAAGGCTTGGAATGTTTTAAATTAAGATAAGGAAGTCTGTTAATCAGAGACAAGCTACTAGCCATATATTTGTTATATAAATTGAGGGCCTGTAGGTTTGTCTTATAGCCTTAGGCCTGACAATGAGTTATAAAGGATATCTACAAGAAGGGAGGGGACATGATGGGGCATGTCTGACCTCCCTTTCGTGGCTGGCAACTCAGTTTTAGGGTATCCTCTTGGCCAGGAGGGTGTCCATTCAGTCAGCTGGTGGGGGGGGAGCCTTAAAATTTTATCTTAGTTCACACATATTTGTCAGTGAATGTAGGAGGTACATCAGGAAGAGGTTTGAGGGATTTGGATCCATTACTGAAGATCTAGATACCAAGAGACAGAACTAGGAAGGAGAATTAGTCTTACAGGCTTCCAAAAATAGGGGTACAGGACAGAGCAGAGGGAGGTGGCATCCTAGAATGCTGACTCTGTCTCTTCTCCTCTCCTTCCTCTGCATTTCCCACCCCCTCCTGCAGGCCCTTTGGCTTCCTGGCCCTCTTTCCTTGTGGTCCAATATCCCTCTGTCCATATCTTCCTACCTTTCTGTCCTTTGGCCACTGCTCTTCCTCTGCAGCTAACTATGTGTCTGTTCCCCTGCATTAGTTTCTAGTTCTTGGTTCCCAATCTTACTTCCCTCTGTCCCTATCTTCTACCACTTTTGTTCTTTTGGTCCCTTTCTCCTCTCCACCTCTCCTGCTATCCCTTACTCCCTTCTTGGTCCCCTCCTGGAAAACTTATCTTTCTTTAGTTCCTCATGACCCTTTGCTCATCTCTTCAATGTGCCCGCATCCCTCTTTCCCTTTAATCCAGATCCCTGTGGAACCTCTGACTTGTCCTGCCCTCTATCCTAGCTTCCCTTCCTCTGTTCTGTCATTCCTGGAGACCACCCTGGCTTCATCTTTTTCATCCTAATTTCCCTGTCCTCAGATGTCCTTGAGCCAGTCAGTCTCAATATTTATTTCCCAATCTCCAAGTAACCCCTTGGGAAGGGCTCCACTTCCAGGGTCCCCACTGGCTGCCTCAGCCTCTCCCCTCTGTCCTCTTGGTCCTTTCCTCTGGGCCGGCCTGAGTCCGGCCTCACTCCCCTGACTCCTTTCCCTGGTTAATGGTGCCTGGTCTGAGCCCCTAGCAGCTCAACTCGCCTGAGCTTGTTTAGTCTGACTGCCTTAGCCCGTTAGCAGCTTAGCCCTCCCACCTCCTTTGAGCCCTCCGGTAAACAAGAGGATCAGAGCAGATCTGACAGCTGCTGGATGGGGGCAAGTGTCTGGCCAGGCCAGAGTGTGCATGAAAAAGGGCCTGCATTCAACACTTCCCATTCCTTCCTCAACCAGGGAAATTCTAGCATCTCTTTCCTGAGTGTCTACCTTAGAGCTACAGTCCACAGACTCGTGCGTGGTTCCCTGTCTCCGTGATCCCTGTTCCTGTTTTGTGGTTGGTTCCCAGGCCTTAGGCTTTTTGATTATTCTGAGAAATCAGCACTAGATCAGGCAATCACACACAGAAGCCTTTTTATTTGAATGATGATGATGGTCACTGCTCCATAAAACAAAGGCCCGCGTATGAGAAGAGAGTGATGTCATCTGATCTAGGTCTTCTAATATGCATGTAGAGAGCTTGGTAGGAGACAAAACACACACACACATACACACACACACACCAAGGGAAGCTGGGTTGACTATAGACACTCTGTAGACTAGGGTTCTTAAACTTTTGTGCACATCAGAATTGCCTGGAGGGTCTGTTAAAAATACATATTTCTGGGTTGCACCCCCAGAGTTTCTGATTCAGTAGGTTTTTTAAAATTTTTTTTGAGACACAGTTTTACTCTGTTGCCCAGGCTAGAGTGCCATGGTGTCAGCCTAGCTCACAGCAACCTCAAACTCCTGGGCTCAAGCAATCCTTCTGCCTCAGCCTCCCAAGTAGCTGGGAATACAGGCATGCACCACCATGCCTGGCTAATTTTTTTTTCTATATATTTTTAATTGTTCAGCTAATTTCTTTCTATTTTTAGTAGAGACGGGGGGTCTCGAACTCCTGAGCTCAAATGATCCACCCGCCTCTGCCTCCCAGAGTGCTAGGATTACAGGCATGAGCCCCCGCGCCTGGCCTGATTCAGTAGGTTTCACTTGAGACCACAGAAATTGTGTTTCTAACAAGTTCCCAGGTGATACAGATGCTGCTCCTCTGAGGATCCCAATTTGAAAACCACTATCTCAGATCATCTGCATCTGTCAGCTCTTCCCTAACACCTAAGGCTGGGAGGTATTTTTTATAACTGATGACCCTTGGGGCTGACAGACACACATGTCTCTCTCTGGGTTGGGAAAGAGGACCCTTAACCCCATGGGAATATTTAAGTGTCCTCAGAAGATAGGAAATAGCCTTTAACTCCTGGAGTCTATTCTAGTACAGACCCTATTTAAACAGCTTCGGACAGGTTTAAACATCTCCTTGGCTAATTCCTAGTATCCCTGTTCCAACTTCTACTCGGGGATGATAGCTCTAAGAGGTGTTAGGGGATTAGGCTGGAAATGTAGGTCACCCTCCAGCCGTCTGGGAACTAGAACGAGTGAGTGAGGAGGAGAGAGGGGCAGAGACACACACAGGGAAAAGGTGAGGGCGTGTGAGGGCAGTTACACAAGTGTCTCTGATGGATGGGTGGTGACTAGATTTCAGTGTTCCTTAGTGGCCTGGAAGGAAGGAGTAGAGTTCCCTGTTCTCTCTTCTCCTTCTCCCAAGCTGGTCTGCCTGTCCTGGCGCAAAAGTGGGAGAGGCTGAGGATAGGATGGCCCAGTCCTGGAGATTCTCCCTGGGGAAAGTTGCTTTTCTTTCTGATGTGATGGCTAAGAGGGGCATAAAGCCAGTGAGGGTGAAGGTGGGGCGAGGGCAGAAATGTGAGCATTCTTAAAAACAGAAAGAGACTCCACTGTCCAGATGAGAGTGGGTTCAGGAGAGCTTGTACTCCCCAAAGACACTGATGAGGGGCTTCGGAAGGTGAGGGTGCTGGGAGTTTGCCTGGCCCAGGCCCAGGCTTCAAGTGGCAGAGGGCTGAGCATTGTGTTCACTTGGAGGGGTGCTGGTTGGGGTCCATGTGGCCCTCCACACTGGGGAGCCAGGAGTCAGATCAATGAGGAGCTTTGCTGCGGAAGACACCCCTTTCCTTCTTTGAATAAGGCATACTTGTCCTCTCCATGCCCTCAACCCCCGGGCCAGTGAGATATGCAAATGATCCCCTTACCTCATTGGTTGGAGGCCTGAGGACCACAGATGACCTCAGAGAGCTGGCCCTTTAAGAGTGCTCTTTGGGCTCTGTGCCCACAGCCCCCTTGTTCTGAGCGCAGAGGCACCAAGCCCTGTTCCATGGAGCCTCCAGTCTCTGGGGAAGTTGTGCCTGACTGGCTCTGGCACTGACCGCATCATCTCTGCCTTCCCTAAAGTGAGTATGTCCAGGGCCCACCTGGCTGCCAGGCCTCTCACCTAGAGTCCTCTTCTCCAGCACCTGCTGTCTGCTCTCTGTTGTCTGTTTTCAGCAATCCTCACACTCTGCACCCTGTCCCACTCCCACCCTCACTGGCCTATGTCCCCTCGCTGCTATCACATCAGAAAGGTGAGCAACTGTCCCACTTACCTTTCCCTGTACATCCAGTTCTCTCTGGATGTCTCGGTGTCTCACAGTCTCCTCCTGCCAAGAACCAGTTCCTTCAATCCGTACCTTTGTTTCCATCCCTTCTGCCCTCTCAAAGGCCAGGGGCTCCATAGAGAGGACAGCAACCCTTCCTTGGGACAGGAAGAGAGAGGCCTGGGGGTCTGAGACGTGGTTGGAAGGAGGGCTACCTAGGCTTGGGCATTCAGATGGAGCCAAAGTCTAAGCCCTGGGGCTGGACCCTCCCTGCCTTGCCCCTTTTGGGAGGTGGGGGTGGAGCTGTTGGAATTGGGAGCTGGGTGAGAGCTTGGGACTTTCGGAAGGGTCTCAGGTCATCTCAGAGGTTCCTCAGGTAAACACATGCCACACAGTTGCTAACAGCAAGGAGAGTTCCTTGGTGACACAAGTTTGGGACACTCTGTGTTGAAGTTGAATAGGTGGTTTACTGAAGGACTTCTTGGATTAAATATGCTCTTGTGCTTTGTGAATCTGCAAGAGGTGGGGCAACATTTTTCAAAATTATCTTTGTGCGTATTTCTCAGAATTAGTGTTCCATAGAACACTGTTTGTGAAATGTTATAAAGCCTGACTGAACAGAGGGAAAATGGGTCAGAAAGGTAAAGGTGATCTGCTCAAGTTCACATAACATAGTAAGTTCTGAATGGAAGGAGGGAAATTAATCTTGGAGAGATTGGCCTTGAGTATGGATGGTGACCACTCAGTCCTGATCTTTTTAAAACTAATTCTAGAATCTTTCTTTTTTCCTTATAAAGTCTCTTGCTCATATAAAAGAGATTCATTGATTGATTAATCCATAGAATAAATGCACACTGAAGACAGCACCTTCTATATGCAGGGTACTGTCCTCAGTGCTTTGAGAGGTAGAGAGGTACAACAGCACATTATTGTTACATCTTAAAATTCACATGCCTTCCCACTGTCCTAAAATATACACATACTCTGTCACAGTTAATTAAGCCATTTTTTTTAATTGCTTGGAAATGGAATGATGCCTCCTGAGATGACAGAGCCTCTCAGCATGTCTCAGCACTAGGTTGGGAGCACTGCCGTTATTGCTCTTGTTTTTCATAGATTCCAGAGGCACCAATGGGGCAAGAGGCCCTTCAGGCCATCAGCTGCTTGTCCCCTATCAGGAGCCCCTGCCACCTGAAAGGGTACCCTCAGCCTGGAGGTGACTATGCAGGAAACAGGGCTGCACCATCACTCTGACTTTCCAGAACTCTGGCTCCAGGGCACTTGGGCTTTGGGGGAAGAGGGACTTGGAGAAGGGGGATGGCAGGCAGCCTCTGTGTGCTCCAGACCACTCCTCTTTTTTGCAGGTGCACTCCTCCCAGCCCAGCCCCAGAATGGCCCTACCCCCTAGCCCCCTGGCCATGGAATATGTCAATGACTTTGACTTGATGAAGTTTGAGGTAAAGCGGGAGCCCTCTGAGGGGCGGTCTGGCCCCCCCACGGCCTCACTGGGCTCCACACCTTACAGCTCAGTGCCTCCTTCACCCACCTTCAGTGAACCAGGCATGATGGGGGCCACAGAGGGCCCCCGGCCAGGCCTGGAGGAGCTGTACTGGCTGGCAACCCTGCAGCAGCAGCTGGGCGCTGGGGAGGCTCTGGGACTGAGTCCTGAAGAGGCGGTGGAGCTGCTGCAGGCTCAGGGCCCAGGCCCTGTTGAGGAGCCCCACGGCTACTACCCAGGGAGCCCCGAGGAGGCAGGAGCCCAGCATGCCCAGGTGAGTGATCAGCAAGCTGGCCTGAGTGACAGCCCAAGAGAGGAAGGAGAGTTCATGGAGAGGCTTATGGACTGGAGAAAAAGAAGGGAAGGAGGGCCCTTGAAAAAAATCAGAGAAAACTAAATTCTGCTCCCTTTCTTTCAAAATGGAGAGAAATGAATAGGCTGAACCAGGAGGAACAGGGAGAAGATAGAAGAGGACCCAAAGAGGAAGGGTTGAGTTGGGGAACAGGCGATTACAGGGGATAAATAGATACCCCGTGTGGAAACCGGGGAAAAGGTGGTGTGCAGAATGGAGCAGGGTGAAGACGGTGGTTCAGGTTGGTTTTTTCAAGACTTTGTGTTTCCCCAGTCCCCAACCTTCTCAGGAAGATCGGGACACATCCTATTAATTATAGACACAGACGGGGGTGTTGAGGGCATTAGGATGTAATCCAAATCCTTTGAGGGTCACAGGGTTGTGGCCTTCAGGACTGGGAGACGTGGCACGTTGGAGGGGCGGGGTCTGTCTGGGCGCGGGTCCGCTGGGCACACCCCGCCTGGAGCCGGATGCGGCAGTCCGCGGAGCGGGGGGCGCGGGGTTCAGGTGCGCGATTGGCTCACCTGACCGTGGGAGGCAGGACCTGCACCGTGGGGCGGGCCTTAAGGCTAGAGTCTGGTGGCAAGGGCCAGCGGGGGCGTGGGAGGGCAGGGCGAGTCGGGGCCTGGGGCGGGGTCTGGACTGCGCTTCGGTAGAAGGACAAGCATTCTGGTAAAGGTGGGAGCCGGCGGCGGAGCTTTCCCGAGAGCCGGGCCGGGTGGCGCGGAGACCTCAGTGTGGAGCCGAGTGAGACCCGGCGCTGACCCGGCCCCTGCATTCTCCTTCCGCAGCTGGCCGAGCGGTTTTCGGACGCGGCGCTGGTCTCGATGTCTGTGAGGGAGCTAAACCGGCAGCTGCGGGGCTGCGGGCGCGACGAGGCGCTGCGGCTGAAGCAGAGGCGCCGCACGCTGAAGAACCGCGGTTACGCTCAGGCCTGTCGCTCCAAGCGACTGCAGCAGCGGCGCGGGCTGGAGGCCGAGCGCGCCCGCCTGGCCGCCCAGCTGGACGCGCTGCGGGCCGAAGTGGCCCGCCTGGCACGGGAGCGCGACCTCTACAAGGCTCGCTGTGACCGGCTGACCTCCAGCTGCCCAGGGTCCGGGGACCACGCCCACCTCTTCCTCTGAGCCGCTCCGGGCGCGGGGTGGTGTAGGAGGTGGGCGGGTGAGTGGGGCGCACCACCCAGGAGGCGGCTGCGCTGTTCATTGGATCATTACCGAGAGCCTTCTGGTCCCAGACACTCCCTGTATGACCACACAAATACCCCAGATTTCCTGGACCCTCAAGGCATGCCCGAGTTTAGATGCTGGTCATTTTCTGGTAGAGGGATTCCCTCCTCTGGCTCAGACCGTCCACAGAAACCCAGCCCACAGGACTAGCACACTGAGCTCTGCAAGTGGAAGTGTGGTGACCCAGTGAATGGGAGGTGGTGGAGGGGTGCGCCTCCCCTCTCGGTTTAGTTTTTAATTCAGGATTTTCAACCTGTAACGCATTAAGGCTGTAATTAGCAATGAGACTGTATTTTCATTCTGAGGCTTGTAACTTCCCCATTTTAGGACTACTGCATTTTCAAGATTTCAATACCCAGTAGCTAGCCAGACTAGGAACTCTGTCCAAAATGCTTTTTCTCTGCCCAACCCAGTGGCATTCAGGGCACAGATCAGCAAAGGCCTGAGGGTGGGTGGTATGGGTTGGGAGAGAGCCCTGGGCAGGAGTTTGGAGACCTGGTGCTAGTCCCAGCTCTTCCATGGGATCCCTCTGTCACCTTGAGCAAATCGATTGCTTCCTGGGCCTCAATTACTTTATCTAATCCTCATTTGGATTGGATTACTTCTGACACCTTTCGAGTTCCGGCATTTCCCCAGTGCGGGAGTCCTAATGGTCTCCCCAAGAAGTCCCCAAGATGACCTCACCAAAGGGACAGCCTGGGCAGTGGCTGAGCAGCCCAGGGGAGGAAGCTTGGCTTCTCTATGAGCACACACTGGTCCCTGCTGCTCTCTCCAGGCTGCTTCAGCCTCCAGACCTGCATAGGGTGCCCTTGCTACCTCCTGCCTCTCTGCAAGCTGAGGCGAGACTTTTCCCGGGGTGGCAAGGAGCTGAGAGAGTGCAGCTTTTGTGAATTAAACTTGAAGTCCAGGCGGAACTCTAATGCTATTGGCTAAATGTTCTTGCAATTTAAGAGTGTTCATTCTTTATCCCTGCTTCAGGCTACTGTTTTGTGTGTATGTGGGAGAGGGAGAGAGAGAGAAACTGGGAAGTCCCCACCTGGAGCTGAGTGGCACATCTCAGTTCTGGAGAGCCAATAGAAATGGGGTGGAGGGGTGGGCATTAAGCCAGATGGATCCTCTCCCTCCCACCACCACCACCAAGCCCAGGAGCTGCAGAGGCCCAGCTAGGCCTGCCTGTGGCTGTCCTGGTCTCACAGTTGCCATGGTAACCCAGGCCTCCAGTTCAGCAGCCTAACAGGAGGGCTGGTGGGGCCTCTGGGCAGAGCACAGGCATTGAGCTGGGAGCAGCCACCTCACCAGTCACTGTAGTCTGATCTCTAAGGGACACAATAAATGGGAGAAGTGGTCCGTCAGGCATGGGGGAAGAGGCTCCCATATGTCTCTCTTCCTTTCTGCCCCCTCGATCCACCTCCTCCCCAGCTGTCTTTTCTCTTCCCATCACAGTACTTACTCCCTCCTCCCCCTTCTCTAGCCCAGCTCCTCCCTCCTCCACTTAGGAGCCTGCAATGGGAGTCCTATTTGCCACCCCCCTCCAAATTTCTCTCTTCTCTTCTCCCTTCCCCACCCCACCATTGGCCACTGGTTGTCCTCTCTGGTTCTGGATCCTCTTGGCACTGCGAGCCTCTTCTCCTTTGTCCCCTTCCACACTCATTGTTGAAGAGAGGGTCCCTCCAGGAGCCCAGCTTTCCCCCCCCCTCACTGAATTTCACCTGTGTTTGTCCTCACCTGCTTTCTGGAGCTGCAATCCAGACCCACTACTGTTCCCGCTCACCTTTCTTACCTTCACAGCACACAAGGGCAGAGATACCCATCCACAGGTGCCTGTGTACACAATTAGGCCACATACACAGTACGCACACCTGGGTCTCAAGATGATACAACTGGGTCACATGGAAATACCTCCGAAAAAAATTGCAAACTGTAGTGATTAAGAGTGTGGATGCTTTAGTCAGATGGGTATGGGCTCAAGTTTCAGTTATCAGCTTTTTGAGCATGAGCAAGTTAAATCAAGCCTCATTTGTTTGTCAGAAAAATGGGGAAAATAATGGTAACTACCTAGTGAGAATGAATGCATTTAACAAAGCACTTAGCAGAAAGTAAGATACTAAATAATAATCTTTGCTGTTGTTGAAGGTAGAGTATGTAGCTGGACTTTTTGAACCATTAAGGCCACATGCATGGAGAGTCAGGGATGTGTAGCACATGAACACACACATTCACACTCAGGAAACCAAGCTATACAGGCCTTAGATGCCCCTTCTATTCTCCCAATTCAGTGGCAGACGTGCTGCCTCTTCAGTCCCCCCAACACCCTCTCCTGGCCCGCCCCACAGCTGTGTGGGGGCTGGGGTTCAGCCTCCAGGGAACTCAGCAGGGCCTCTCTGTAAACAGCTGTAAGAGGGCATCAGCCTACCCCCTCGACAACCCTTTATTATTTCCCTATGTCCTGTAATTAACCCCCATGATGCCTGGACCCCCGGGCTGGGAGATGAGGGTGGGGGCAACTCAGACCCCACTGGCACACAGTTGGGATAAGACAGCAGAGATGGCGGCCTGCCTGGGGAGTCGCTCGGATTTTGGAAGGCAGCTATGCTCACCACTATACCACCAACACCACACTGGGTTCAGATTTTGAAAGGTGCTGGTCCTACTCATTTCTTGTGCATGTCGGTTACTGTGGACTGCCTAGTGAGCATCTGAGGCATGACGGATAGAGGCTGAGGTGCTAGGAGCAATTCTCTTTATTAATGGCCAGAAAGTCAGGATCACCAAAGGAAGTCACTGAGGGGCCACAGGGTTGAGAGGTATGGGGCTTGGAGAGATGGGGGCAGGCCCCACCACTCACTTCCAGGACCCAAGGGGCGCAGCTGGTCCAAGAGGTGGAGGCATTGGTCAGGCGAGTCACAAGGTTCAGGACAGGCACCTGGGAGAGGGTGTGAGAGTGGTAAGCACCCTGCTACACCACGCCCAGCCATGGTGGACTCCACCAAGCCCCACTTTGCACCCTTTGGTTTCCATCTCTTTGGGTCCCCGGGACTCACTGAGAGGCTGAGGGAGTGTCGGTCCGGAGGGGGCAGTCACGGGCTAGAGCAGGGGGTCGTGGCCGGGGTGCAGGGCCTGGGAGCCCCGGGGCTGATGCCCTGGCTGGCGTAGTACTCCACCACCTGCCTCGGCACCTCCGCGAGGACACACTTAGCTAGCGCAGAAGGGGCGGCCTGGGCATGGGGACCGGGACACCGTGGTTAGGGGAGGAGGACTGGAGGAGGCAGGGTCAGGTGAGGGAGGGGTGGAGCTTCAGGGTGGCCAGCTGGGCTCCAGCGTCCTTCTCAGGACATCAGCGGGTGGAAGAGACAAGGCCGATGTGGGGGCATGAGGAGCTGAGGAAGGGGCACTGGGCACTCACATCCTTGAAGTCTCGGAAGGGCACAAACTGGACGATGTCGCGGGCCGCAGGCACCCCTCGGGGGCAGCGCAAGGGACCGTCGTCGCCATCCAGCAGCCGCATGTCGGAGAAGTCGGCATTGCCCACGCCCACAATGATGATGGACATGGGCAGGCGCGAGGCGCGCACAATGGCGGCGCGTGTCTCGGCCATGTCGCTGACCACGCCGTCCGTGAGCACCAGCAGCACTGAGTACTTCTGAGGGCAAGCAGAGGGGGAGGAAGGGTTGACTCTGTGCGAGAGCGTGACACCAAAGCCCGGCCCCGGCGTGGGCACCACCCGAGGACACGCGGGCAGCTCCCGGTTGCCTGCTGCGTCTCCTCACCGTGGCTTGGCCGGTGCTCTGCTCCCGCTGGGCAGGCTCAGCCACGCGGTTGATGATGGGGGCCACGTTGGTGGGGCCGTAGAGCTGGATCTGGGGCAGGCAACGGCGGTAGGAGGCGATGACCCCCGAGATCTCTGTGGGCAAAGAGGAGAGGTGAAACCGGCAGAGATTGGGGGGTCCCTCCAGACACTCTTTAAAGCAAGGAGGTGCTTCCAGGTCTTAGGACTGTCCCCCTACCCCCCAAGTTCCTCACTAAGCAGAGGGAGAGTTGGGTGGGCAGATGCTGGGCCCTGGGGCTGGAAGTCTTACCAAATGAGACAGGCCTTGGATGGGTGGGAGGGACAGGGAGCTGGGCCTGTATGGGATGTAGGGCATGTGCAGCAGGCGTGTGCATGGGGGCCCCCAGAGGCTGGCGGGGATCTCCCCTCTTACCTTCACATTCAGGATTTTCCGGGTCAAAGTTGATAGCAAAGTCGTGGGACACCTGTGTGGGTAAGGTGAGAGCAGTAAGGGGATGTCTTTTCTTCCTGTCCAATGTGCCCACCATCTCCTCCCTTCCCTTGCAGCCAGCCTACCTCGAAGTTGGGAGGTATTCGAGCCCCAAAGCCAAAAGCTGGAAATCGCTTATCACTGGGGAGAAAAAAAGGCTGTGGGGTCCCTCGGGCAAGGCCTCCTTGCCTGTCCCCCCTCCAACCTCCTCCTACCTGTCATAGTCCTGGCAGATGCCTCCAACTGCACGCAGGGCCTGCAGGTAGTGGTTGGGTTGTCGGGGGCTGAGGCAGTGTAGGGACTGGCTGCTCCTCGGGTCCCCATTGGAGGCAGTGAAGTCGATGGCCACCTGGTGGGGGTGGGAGTGGGGTAGGAAAGGGTCATGCTGCAGCCATGAGAGCCCACAGGGAGGCTAGGCTGGGGCCAGGTCTGTAGGGAGGACTGAGATGATTCTGGGGAACCCAGAGGCAGCCTCATGGTGGGGTAGGGTGGGGCAGGGCGAAGGGTATGAGCTGGCAGTGCTGAGGCTCCTGAGAAGCCCGAGGGAGGTGATGGGGATTCTGGGCTCCTCCTATTCCCTGCGCCCCTCCCTCTTGCCTGTGCCCCCATCCCCTGGGCCTTTACCGTGAAGCTGATCTGGCAGCCACCCATGATGTAATCCAGGAAGGTGTGCACCTTCTCCACCTGGCGGTAGGGGGAGGGGTAAAGTGAGTGGATAGGGTGGTCCTCTGAGGAAGGAGCTTAGGTAGGGCCTCTGTGGGGAAAGTGGGGGGACCAGAGTTTTGGAGGGTGCAGTTGGGGGTGAGCTAGGCAAGGGTTTGCAGTTCCCAGAAGCAGAGAAATACATCTTTGAAACAAGGGAAAGATTGAATCTGAGATTGTGGTAGGGGCAGGGGCAGGGGCAGGGGCAGGAACTGGAATTTACCGTGCACTGGGCCAGCACTACTGTCCCTGAGCTCTTGTAATTCTTCTTCTTGTCCCGGTACTTGGGGTTGATACAGTCCCACTGCATCTAGACCCCGCCCGCCCCACAAGCCGAGGGTCACAAGTCCATCAGGTGACTCCTCTCACCCCTTCCAGTAGAGCGAGACCCCCAGAGCTCAGTCCTTTGGCTGAGCCTGGATGCTTTCCACCCTCCCCACGCCCATCACCTACACTGGTCTCTTCAGGATTCTCCCAGGGATCTGGGTGGGATTTTGGGGGAGGGATCTTTTTGGCACCTCCTGCCCGGGGTTCGCCGTCCCCTCTTGCATCTCCTGGAAAGTGCTGGTAAACTCTCCGATAAAGTCATGCTTCCCACTCGAGTCATAGTCATACACGAGGAACTGAGAAGGCAGGGGAGGGATGGGGTCAGGGTCAGGGATGCACTGCAGGGATTCATTGGGTTGGGTGGGGTGGAACTCAGGGTGGTAGGGGCCTTGCAGTCTCTAGGCCCAAACAGATGACTTTAACCTGCCTGGAGAGACTACCTGATGAACTTCGTCTTTTTGCTCAATCTGGCAGGGACTTTGGCCACTGATAAAGGCACACGTATGGGAAGCTTAACATTGAGCTGTGACCTGTTATTTATCCCGCAGTGGGAAGTGTTTATCACATGGGAGAGGGGAGGAGGCTTGCCACATTTGGAGGGGGGAAGGTCTCAGAAGCAGGCTAGCTGCTTTAGGTAGGCTGTGCTTGCTTGGTTGGGGCTTCACCTTAAGAGGCCGGTGGACATCACAGCTGCATAGGGAGTGCAGGGACAGGCGGAATGGCTCCCAGCTGGGGTTCAGGTTGTTCTTCACCACCTTGGAGAGGCACCAGGGATCTGGTCACCTCCTGTCTAGGTTTTCTTACTCTGCTTTCCCTCCTTCCATTCCCACAGCCCTAGGCAACCAACCTCCGTCCTCCAGACCAGCTGGTCACTCTGGTCCTCGTTGGTCTTATAGATCTCCATGAAAGGGTCAGACTTGCTGAACAGATCCTGGTGATACAAGGGAAAGGTTCCCTGAGTCTGGTGAGGTCTGTAGGAAGGCAGGGGAGGGGGCTACCACTGAGAAGGAAGCAGGTCTGGGCCCCCCGGGATCTGTCTTGAGTGGGAGGCCCAGGACTAGCAGGGGAGATGGGGGCCTGGACTCTAGGGTTCCAACCTTGTTGTCCAGCTTGTGGGCTCTGAAGGTGAGTTGCACATAGTCATTGGTGCCAGATACCTCCTCAGCCACGACCTGCAAAGGGGATACAAGTGGCAGAACTCCCCTCCCCTAACCACAAAGGCACCCTAGGCCCTATCCCTTAGGTTGGAGTGGTCCTGAGCCTGATGTCACCATGGATGTCCATGCAGGGGCACTGAATGTCTGGCCCAAGGGTGAGTACAGGTGCCCTTGCCTACCGTGATGGTGGACTTGCCCGCAGTCTTCCCATTCTTCAGCAGCAATGGCTTAGTGACCTTGGTTTGTGACACAATCTGGGGATGGAGGTGGAGGGAGACCCAGCTGTGATGCCCCTGCTTGGTCGGCCACAATGAGGGGTGGAATAATGAGTGCCCTCTAAGTATCCACAAGGGTCGGCTCTTTGGCTCGGGGGCAGGGTGGGCCCAATTTCTACAGCAACTGTAAGAGAGAGGCACTATGACCTCCTCCACGATTATTAGATGGGGAAACCAAGATTCAGAGAGGTTAAGTATCTTGCCCAAGGCTGTGCAGCCAATGAACAACAGAGATGAGATCCAATCCCACTTGAACTAGCTCCAGAGCTCATGCTCTCTCTCATTTTGGCTGCCAGAGGCAGAAGCTGATGGGGGTAGGGTGGGGCGGGGTGGGTGGGAATGCAGACCTGGCCCAAGGTGCACTCCGTAGAGCCGAGGAAAGTGTCATTTCGGGGGCTGGTGGCTCCGTCCTCGGCATCAAACACGTGAAACTGCAGGGGCTGCTTCTCCTCGAAAAAGTACTCAAGGGCTAGCACCCGGGAGAAGACGGGGCTGGAACAGGAGCGAAGCACCTCCGTGCGCTCCACCTGTGGCATGGGGGAGTGAGGGCTCTTTGGGGACCAAGGCTACTTTTCCCTACCCTGGACCGTGGGACCACCCTAGTCATGCCAGCTCTTCTTGGGCCCCACATCCCCAGAGACTAGCTCTTCTCTTCCTAGGCTGACCCCCAAGCTCAGGTGCCGCCTGCCCACCAGACCCTCAGTCCTACAGGGATATCATAAGGCCTTTGGGAGGGATCCTACTGCCTCTGGGGCAATCTCAGGACCTTCTGGGACTCTGTGGGCTTTAGAAGCCGTAAAATTGTTTGTGTTTGTAATGATGGCACACTCCTCTCCAAGGTTACCCACATGGCCTAGAAAAGGCCCCACCCCCACCCTGGGAGTCCTCACATTCCTTGAGGCTTCCACTGCCCCCACCCCAGCCTCCCTCCTTCCCAGGCTTAACCCAGGTTAGTTAAGGAGAAACCCAAGCTGCTCTCACCTCCACCCACTGCTCATCAGAGTAGAGCTTGAGCAGCACGCAGGGGTGGGGCTTGGTGAGTGTATCCCGGTCCAAGAGGCCATGGCAGGACACCCGGAGCTCCACCCGTGAGGCCCCCAGTGTCATGGTTGGGGGCTCAGGTACCCATTCCATCTCAGGGTCCGCCATGTCACTGTGGGGACAGAGCAGGTGGCCTGGACCTTGGAAAGGGAACACCTGCCAGGGGAGAGGTCTGTCCTCTAGGAGCCTGGCACCAGCCCCTTGCCATCCTTCCTAAGTCCCTGAGCTCTCACAGACCTCCTGCTTCCCAGCCCTCCACTTGCTTCCCTAGAGCTCTGAGCAGGGGAGGGCAGATGACCTGCGCCTCCCGCTCCTGCACAGGAGCACCGAGCTTGTCATATCTGCCAGCCTAGGTATGCGGGGCTGGGGCTGGAGTGGGCTGGAGGGTTGGGTTGTTCCTGGCAGTCTTGGCTCCTAGGCCATCGATTGATCCACACTTTCTGCTGCCTCAGCACCTTCTGCTGTTTCCCGACTGGTGTCTGAGCCAGCGCTGCACTCAGTCTTGGCACGAGGGAGCTGAACTGGGGCGAGGGGGTGGGGCAGGGGATGGAGAGGCCCCTGGAGGTCTAAAGAAGATGGGTCTCAGGTGTGGAGTCTGCAGTGGGCAGGAGACAGGAGACGTGCCCTGGTTGCACTGTCCCTGTGCACTCCCTGCCCCCACTCACCTTCTGGCTGGCTGATGGAATGGAGGGGCGGTGGGCTTAGGGAATTGGAAAAAGGACCCAGGCTCTGCTGAAAGCTCCTCTAGCCTCCTGGCAGGGGCTCCCACTATGACAAGCCTCACATCCCTCCCCACCTCCCCTGTTCTCACACTTCTTGGCAGCACTTGCACTGTCTCTTAGCGACAGGATTTTTGGGGAGCCACAGCCCCCTCCATGCTGCTCGTGGGATGCACGCACGCCACCCTCCCCCAGCAGTGGTACCAAGCTTCAGGCAGCAGCAGGCAGGGGTACGCCGGCCCGAGTTCATGGCTGGTCAGTCCATCTATCTGTGTCTGTCCAGATCTCAGGGTGAGGTTGTCTGATCCTATGTCGTGCTTCCCCGAGCGAATGTGTCTTGGTGTGTCTGAGTGCCCCACCCTCTGTGTCTGTCCCTCCAGCCCCTGCCCGTAACGTGTCCATCTCCAGGAGGGTATGACAGTTCTCGTACCTTCCTCAGAACCGGGACCGTGGCTGGGTACCCACCACCCCACAATATATGCCTTTCCGGATATGTGAGGGAGGGTCTGCGTGGGAGTGGGGGGGGTCTCTGTCTTTCAGCCACAAGTCTCCCGGTTATCATGGGTCCCTGAGACAGGCAGGGGCATGTGGTGGTGAAAGGATCGAGCAGGGCTTGGACCTCTCTGGGGGCTACAGGAGAGGTTGTCATGGAGACCGGGCCAGGCTGGGCAGGGCCGGCAGGGGCTGGGCTATGGAGGAATGGTGGGCTCACCTGGGCTTTCAGTTGGGGGCTCCTCTCTCCGGCTCTCGGGCCCCGGCCCTGTCTCCCTTGCTGCTCCAGCCGCTGGCGCCGGCTCTGTCTCCGGCTCTGCTGCTATTTATGGGGCCTGGATGGGGAGGGGTGGGGGGGCCGCAGCACCAGCTCCCCCCCGCACAGACCGATTGGGAGGGAGAAGAGGGAAGGGGCAGGGCCACTGCCTGGGAGGGAGCCACAGAACCAGGGGAGGAGGGTGGGCTGGGGGTGGCTCAGAGGCAGGACCCCCACAGACACAGTGACACACATCTTCCCCTTCACGCCACACCCACTCCCAGAATCACAGGGAGGCACACATTGCAGTGGTGCGTGCACACACACATTCACACAGAGAATGATGGCGACACATGCACCCACGACTCACAGGCTCGCACATATCTTGACACGCACAGGCGCCAGTACATAAACTCACCATGACACCATGACAGTTACAGCCCCACTGATACACACTGGGAAACACACCCAGTCGCACAACACTTTCAATATCATTACTTGTCAAGGATATAAAAGAACACTGGGCTGTCCTTGTCACACACACACACACACACACACACACACACACACACTCACTCACACCAACCCGGAATACAACAGAATGTAGATCTTCACGTGCTCCTTAAAAACCATCACGTACCTTGCTGAACCCCACAGCTTTGAGAATGATGTCCAGTTCCTGAGCCACCTTTTTGTAATGAGACACAGGAAATGGACACGATTGCTTAAGGACACACAGCTTCACATCCTGTCATGCAGCCCCTGAAGACAGGGCTGCACAGGGGCAGGGCGGGGGGCAGGGGTGTGCTGAAGAACTGACTCCCAAGACATCTTCCTGGGGCCATAATGTACCCAACGCCCCCCGAGATTTAACCCATATGGCCATATCCTTGTGGGAGGGGCTGGGCCACACACAGATCTCATGGAAACAAGACATTAGTCATTCCTAGTGTGACCAGGGTGAAGTAAGCAATTGCCTGGGGAGCTGCCAGCTACACATGAAGACATCTGGGCACATGGTGATTTGGGATGAGTATGCAGGAGCTTTCACCAGGACACCTTCACCCCCATCCCCTTAAGCTGCTCATGTATTAGTGTAGCCGCCATTTATTGAGCATCTCCTGGTGTCAGACACTGTGCCGAGTGCTGGGGCCACACAGGTAACTAAGATGCAGCCCCCGCCTGCTCCTGGGGAGGCAGATGTATACAGAACAGAGAGACAGACAGAGAGATGATACGCCATTACACAAATGGGATTAAGTGTGACAGATGCGAAGTTACGGCCCCGCTCAGGATGCAGTGGGACACATTAAAGGAGGGTTCAATTTGGATGAGTGGGGAAGGAATCAGGAAGAGCTTCACAGAGGAAGAGGCTTTTGAGTGCAGTCTTGAATGCCAAGGTGGTATTTGTTAGGACACCATGGGAAACAATTAATTTAACTGTTAACCTTCTCATGCCATAGAGACTTCTGTTCACCTACAAGACGCTCTACTGTGAGATTTTTGATTATTGAGGGTGCCCCAGGATGACACAACACCATGCGATTCCACCGTTAGCGTGCATACGCGTGCACACACACACACACACACAAACACACACTGCTCCCCAGTCTCCCCCTGCCACATTGGAATCTTCCAATCCCATTATGTCCCCCAAAGCCAGACAGACACTGGTGTTACTTCTGTCATTTTGGTTCCTTTTCCAGCCACTTCAGCCCTGACCCTGCACAGAACACCCACCCTAGCTTGGGGAGCTGTCAGTCTCCTTTCCTTGGCAGTTCTCCATTCTTTCCCCTTTTCCTCTCAAGACCCTAGCCCCTTCCCCACTGTGGCCAAGCTCTGGGGCCTTGTGGGAAGGGAACAGACGGTGGGGGCAGAGAATGGGGAAGACAGCAGAGACTGGAGGCAGGCAGTGATTTTGTTTTTTTATTCTATACAAGTGGGGAGAGAGGCCCTGGGGATAGAGGGACAGAGATCCGCCCTCTCGGGGGAGGAGACAAAGCTCCACCCTAACGATCTGGCAGGCTGAGGCATTGAGAGCCTCCCTCTCTCCAGGTTGCTCCCTCCCTCCTGGCCCCCTGCCTCCTGCTCCCCAACACTTGGTCCTGCCATCCTACCCAGTAGGACAGGGCCTGGCAGGGGTCCTGGGGAAGCCAGGGTGGATGGGGGTCTGAGTCCTTGTGAGGCACATGTCGAGAGAAGGACTGGGAAGGGTGTTGTGGCGGCTGTCAGTCTGTTCCTGGCTCACTGGTTCCTGTTAGGGACAAATCCAGGGAGTCCTGTTTCCTGGGCAGGGAGAGCCAGCCACCCGGTGTTGGGGCTTGGGAGGTGCCATGTTGGACAGATGGGTGGGAAGGGGGACCTGCCCCCACCAGCACCTGTGGGTTCAGGAGGTCTTCTTCTATCAGGTTCCAGCTTGTCGCAGGATTGTGCTCGCCGTGTCCTCTTGGGCTTCAGGGGGGCAGTCCGGCGACCTGGATCAGGGGGCTCTGAAATAACAGTCAAGGCAGGCCTGGCACATGAGTGGGGCTCACAGGCTGGGTGTTCATCCAGGCTGTGACTCCTGGTTGTCATTCATTCCATACCCTGGAAGAAGACCTGATGTGGACAGCAAAGTCCCAGAGGTTCCCCAACCCCCCTACTCAGCTAGGGCGGCAGACCTTGGACCTCAGGCTCCTCTTGGTCTTGCTGTGAGCCCAGCCGCAGCCGGGGTTTGTTGACTCCTGGGGTTGCACCAGTAGCTTCCACCTCCTCCCTGCCCCCTGGCTCCTGGGGGGGCCGGCGGCCCCTGGGTACAGCCACTGGCTTGGGGGGCCGTGGAGCTAAAGGAGGGTCCTGCAGCTGGCAGAAGAAGGAAGATGCTGGGTCAGTTAGTTCCTTTGCCTCATCAGAGTGCCTTCCCCACCCACCTTGCCGGCCCTCACCTTGGCGTTCCTAGCTGGAACTGTCCTCTCTGGGAATAGGGTTCCCTCCTTCTCCTCCTCCTCGTCTTGGGAGGCTGGGCTGGGGCTCTGGCAGCTGTGGTTGGGGGCACTCTCCTCAGCTGAGGGATGGCAGAGAGGAGAAGCTGCAGGAAAAGGCATTCTTGCATGGCCCTTCCTGTCTCCTCTGCCCGTGAAGCCCTAGGGGCCAGGACTTCCTCCTCCAAGCTCATTTGCTCTTACATCTCTGCCTTTGATGTCCCCTCCTACTCCTACCATTTCCTTAGCCTTTGGTCCCCCAGGATGGTCCTGAGGCCATCACCTCTGGAAGGGGCTCTGCCTGGCTGTCCCTCTTGCACAGCAGTGCCTGAGCTCTTTCCTGTTGGGCAGAGCCAGGGCGCAGGGCCTGCTGGGTGCATAGGCGTGGCTGCCCATCCAGGGCTGCAGTGACCCGGGGCCCTGCCAAGGCTGCAGCCTGGCATTCCCAGAACTCTGTCTGACAGTCTCATTCAGACGGAGAGGTGCACTGGCACCCTCGTCCCCCACCTCTGTGGCTTTAAGCGACAGGAGTCTGTGGGTATGACACCGGAAGGCATTGTCTGTGAGGTGTGTGTGAGAGAAACCTGGAGGTGTGTGTGCAGTGGAGCATCTGACTCTTGTGGTTTCCTAAATGAAGGATGGAGCCCTGTTTTGGAAGCTTTAACAAGTCCGTGTGGGATGGGAAAATCAGCAAAGATGCCCCCAGTGCTGGGTTGGCCTGGCAGGGGTGGGGGAAAGATGAGGCAGGGGGCACAGACTCTGGCTCTGTATCACAGGGGAGGGAGGGGCAGGGGCAGGATGGGCGGGAGGGGACAACAGGGAGCATGGGGCCCAAGCCACACCCACTTGCTCAGCTCCTAGCTCTTTCCAGCCCTTGCCCCCTAGCCTGGGGGTGGGAGTGGAGGAGGTGGGGGAATATCTACATCTATAGGGAGACTTTGTCCATGTCAATATTGTTGGAGGGTCATATTCCAGGCCTTTGGGGACTGAACCTGATGCTGAGCTGACTAGCATCAACCTTCTGAGTGAGCTTTTCCTTAGTGGCTCCTTAAGTGGAAGGTGCTCTGAACCCAGTAGAAGGTAAGTGTCATGCCTGGAATAATCACCCTCCCTTCTGTTCCTTTAGTCATGGAGCCAGAAAGTAAATGACTTGTTTAAGTTCATGGGTGGCTGAGCAAGACTAATAACCAGGGTTTCTGCCCTCCAAGGCAGAGCTCTTGCCCCTTCTTTGGGGTACTTTCTGAGTGAGCAGAGAGTGGGCTGATGAGCTATTTCTGGAGGAGGCTGAAATGTCTTGAGGTGAGCCTGGCATAGCTGGCACTGGCTGGCAGTTTGACTTGCTCACCCTCTTCCCGGCTTAGGTGTGGAGAGGCTTCTCTACAGAGGACACCACTGTGCTGATGGTGACTAGAGGTGGCACCTGCCCTAGAGAATTCATAGGAGCCTTCCAGAAAGCATTGTACCTCTCTGCCAACCCTGGCAAGGCCACTTTTGTTCTGTAGAAACTTTCTTTGTGATTGGGTTGTTTGTCTCATTTGGATGTCACTTTGTAACTATCCTTAAACATTTTCACTGTGTTGACTTCTCACTGCACCACCTTGGTCGTAGTAAATCCCCCAACGCAGGGGTCATGGCTTCTGTTTCTTTGGACACACCCTGGGCCTTCCGTGCTGCTGCCAGAGAAGAAGCTTTCCATACCTATGTGCCACGTGGCCTCTGCTCGGCGCATGGCGCTGAAGCTTGGCTTGGTGCTTTGGGGTGGTGGCGGGGGCTTCCAGGCCCCAGGCCCTGGAGTGGAGGGAGAGGGTGGGGCAGGGGGGAGGGGAAAGGGAAAAGGCAAATTAGGAGGAGTCCCTGAGACAGGGGGCAAAGGAAGGGAGTGAGGCTGACCATTCTCACCTGCGTCATCCGAAGAGCGTCGTTTCTGCCAAGCCTGGGTGCTGCCCTCCAGGTCTGGGCCTGTGCCCTGAAAGGACAGCTGAGTCAGGTCATAAGAAAAGTCCTCTCCATGGAGGACTGCAGGTGACAAAGATCTTCTGCTCTAGCGTCTCCACGTCAGCAGTCCCTAGACACTTGGAGGGTGTTTCCTAAAGAGTGGCACCCATACCACCCTAGGGGCACAAGAAATGGTTTACGCAAATGAACATACTGTTATCTTAATAGTTACATGTTTATTTTATGTGTAGTAGAAAAAAACAGGACTAGTACAAAAAGCCCATGACTTTAAAGATGATAATGCTTAGGTTCAGACTAAGTTAAAAAAGGTGAGTTGATTTAAATAAAAATATACATGTAATAATTCAAGTGGCACGTGGAAAAGGTAAAAATCAGGCATAAAGGTTATAATCAAGTTACCAAAGTTTGGGAAACAGAGCTCTAGAGGTAAGTACTTTTATGACCCCCATTTACAAGAAGGAAGTAGAGGCTCCAACAGGTTATGTGACTAGTCCAGGATTCCATGGCAAGTGTGTGGTAGGGACAGAACTGCAGTTAACACCTTCTAACGCCAAAGCACCTGCTTTCTCCATGGAACTGCCACAGATGTGGGAGCAGGAAGGGGAGGGTGGCAGACAGGGAGCATCAGGACCCTCTGTGTGCCATCCCAGGCTCCCCTCACCTCTCGTTTCCCGTCGAAGCTCCAACCTTTGGCTCTTTCCAACCCAGGAAGGGCAACTCCATGTGCCCTTGGCTGCTGTGCTGTCCCAGGGGCTGGGCCCCCTTCCCCTGGCTCTGGTCCCTCAGTGCCCTGGAACAAGGTCTCCTCTTTATAAGCAGTTCCCGATGGAGAAGGGGCTCCACAGGCAGCAGACAAGTTGTGAGAAGGCCCCTGTCCCACTGAGCCCCCAGCCATGGGGAAGCCCTGCCCAGACCCTCCGGGGAGTTCTTCCAGTGCTCCCATTTGCATATGGCACTCCCACATGCTCTGGGTCACCAGGTCTTAGTCCACTCTCAAGGAGAGGGGAATTGGAATGACCAATGTTCCCCAGAACCCTGGGTCCTAGCATTCTCCCATTAAGCTTGGGGTGGAGTCAGGGGACAGGCTCTGTGTGGGTCAGGAGAAGGGGAGGACACAGCACCCCCTTCCTTACTTACCATCTTCCTGCGGAAGGAAGGCCCCCGGCTCCCCACAAATCCAGGGAGGAGGCTGTTCTCCTCCTCTGGGCTCCAGCAGGGAGAGGAGTTATTGCCAAGGCTTGGGGGGTCTGGGCTGGGGGGGCTCTCCTGAGTCG
>NW_012148186.1:3104198-3135270 GCF_000956105.1 Propithecus coquereli
GGAGAGACAGACAGGAGGAGAGGACACAGGAAGGCAGAGGCGGAGACTGGAGTGATGCAGGCACAAGCCAAGGGACGCCTGGAGCCACCGGAACTGGACAGCCACCTGGTCCTCTGAGTCGGGGGTGGGGGTGGGGGCGGAGGGAGGAGGAGTCCAGCTGTGGGCGACCCAGGCCCCCTGTCCCCCTTGAAGCTCCGGGGCCGGCGAAAGTGAAACAAGCCTCGACGCCTCTTCTTCTGGAGTGGAGGCAGCGGTGGCTCTGAGAGGCCTGGCCGCACTGTCCTCAGAGTCCGGGGGTAGCTGTGCGGAGTTGGGGTGACTTAGTGACGAATGCCAGATGCAGAGCCTAATCCTAGGTCTGATAAACCTCCTGCTTTCCTCTTGCATCTAGCCTCTCCTGCTGCACTGCAACCCTTTCCACTCAGTTCTCAGGGGAGACAGTGTCCTTGCCTTCCGTGCCCTGCCGTAATCCTCCAGCAGCTCTTTCCCCCAAATCAACTCTCTTTTCAGGCGCCTCCCCCTACCTCCTTCTCTCGGCTTCTCCAAGTGACCCAGCTCTTCCCGGACAGAGGCTGGGCAGTCTGTGTAGGACAGTGACAGGGAACACTACCTTCTGGACCTCTCACCACTAACGGGCATCCTGTTCCAGGGCTGCTGCCAGCCACCTCCCTCTCACCCCCGCCCTGTCCCCCCTATCCCATTGTGGTGGTTCAATCTGGTCCCATTCTTTCCAGCTGTTCTGAGAAGATTTAGAGGCCATGGGAGCTAAGGGCTGTGAGGGGAGGGATGACAATGTGGGGAAATGTCCCAAAGAGACTAGCTTTAGGGGACTGATGTTGGAGAGACTCCCTGGGGAGCTGAGAGGACATGGAAGTCCTTCCAGAGCCTCAGGGCCTGTTGAGAATGGGACGGTGTTTAGGTGTCACACCTGGAACTTTCATCCATGACCCTTCGGCTGAAGAAGTCCTCCAGCCCCTCATCCAGGCGGGTGGCCATCCCATTCTCCTGACGAGTCCCAGGTACTGGTATCTGCTGGAAGGAAAGTCCTATGGAACATCTCATCAAGGTCAGAAAGTCCCGCCTCCCTTCCACTCAGGGGATTCCCCTTTGGATTTGGCCCCATGGAAATTTAGACTTTAGTTCACCTGGGCGTTTCCTAAGCTTGGTGGCTCTTGGTGCTCTTGGTGGCTCTATCCTTCACCAAAGTAAGCACAACACTGCCTGGCAGACAGAGATTTCTTATCTGTGACAAGGTCTAGCTCTCATCCAAATGGGTAACCCCTCATCTGTTCAATGGCATGCCTGGGCTCCTGCCCGACCCCTCAAGGCTAGAGTCACGGGCATTTGGGTCCTGAAGCTAGAACCCCTAGCCTTGGCACTGCTAAATGAAGTTGGTCCTCTTGTGAGGCCTTAGGGACTCACGCTGGGCCGACCAGGTCCTGGAGGGGTGGTCCTGGGAGGCCGGGGCCTCCCTTGTGTTTGATGCCTTAGTTTATAGCCATGAGTGGGCAGCTCGGATAGGCCTTCCCAGGAGCCACTAGCTGTTGGCTGGCTGCACCCAAGTCCTGAGAACCAGTCAGGTGGGATCCCCAGGCTCCCCAGTTGGCTTTCCATGTCCTGAGGGCTCCCACCTGTGGGGACAGCAGTGTTAGAAGGGGGACAGGGAGAAAGCAGGATGGAAAGACAGAGACAAATGAAAAGGAAAGAGGGCCTATGGAAGGTGTGGGAGTGTGGAGGACACGAGAACCCAGGCTGGGAGACTCACTGATGAAGGCAGATACTGGCCGGATCTTGCGGCAGCGTTTCTGCTTTTTGATGGCCATGGTGTCCTGCAGAAATGGAGAACAATGGTGGGGCCAGGTCGCAAGTCCCAGTACCTCCCCTGGAGCCTCCCATTCCTCATAGAGACTTCTCTTTAGAGCCCACCCAGCCCCTCTCAGGGCCTGAGGCACTGGGAGGAGGGAAGAGGCTGGGCTGGCCTGGGGCTCGGGTTGCAGGGGAGGCGTAGTAGGTGCTGAGAGGAGTCCAGAGAAGCGGGAGGGGACAGTGCTGTGTAGGTTAAGGAGGGGAGCGAGGCAGCGGGAGGCTCACGATGTTGGTCCCAAGTTCGTCATCTGTGGTCTCCTCGTGCTCATGGTTCCGGCCTCGGCCCCGAGAGGACAGATCCTGTCCTTGACCTGGCCCCCCTGATGGATCTGACAGTGTCCTTAGCTGGGTCAGATGCCGAGCCTAGGAAAGGACAGGTGTGCACAGAATCCCAAGGAAGCTGCCCATCTCCCAGGACCTTGACAGGGAGGGTGGTCAGGGAGATGGGATGGTGTGGGGTGGAGGGTGTGGCCACGGCTGGGGTTCAGAAGCCCTACCAGGCTCTTGTGGGAGTGGTATAGCTCCTGCAGGATCTCATCCACTATGGAGTTGGTCAGATAGGTGACGACCGAGAGCTTCACTTCACTGTGGGCATAGGTGGGGCTGCTCAGACTCCGCTCCCCGCCCAGCCGCTCTCTTCCCGAGGCCTGAGAGAATGAGCCAGCTGGCCTGGCTGCCCACGGAGAGCATGGCTGCTGGAGGAGGCACCCTGGGCCCACTATGCTCTGGTCTCCACAAACACACATCTAGGCCCACCCACAGATGCCCAGCCCAGCTGTGCGTGGGCAGTGAGGAATTGGAGGAGGAGGGGGAGGAGTAAGGGGGCTCCAGGTCAGGCCCTAGAGCCCCATGGGACAGAGCTAGGTTAGCTGGGGTGCTTAGTAAACCCTGCTGGTTGCTACTGTGAGAGTAGAAACCAGCACTTCCTGAGCCTGGCTGTTTCACAGGTATGTGTACTAATTTCCCTTTGCTTACGTGAGTTGTGGCAACTGGACCCAGAATGAAAGAATTCTAGGGGCAATGAAAACTGGGGGAAGAGAGTGTTTCCATGCATCTGACTTGCATCACGTTTCTTTGCTCCTGCCTCTGAGGAGGCCGTGCTTTGTTTCTAGGTCTACAGACTCCTGCTGCAGGTGTGTGCGTGTGTACACGTGTGTGTGCACCACCTGGCTCCTAATCCCCAGCTCAGCACTTAGATTTCTAGGGCAAAGACCAGTCAGACCCTAAATAGCAAGATTGCATTTGGTTAAAGATTTATCCCTTGTAATGGAGATGGTGCCATTCATTATTCATTGCTGATAGCTCTCCAGCCCCAAGTCCCTAAGTGCTCTGGGCCAAATCCAGCCCCACTGACAGCGCCACCCTCTGAGGCTCACTCCAGCTTGTTCTGAATGTCCTGTCCCGCCTGCTCCAGCAATGCCCCTCGGATGAAATTCCGGGGCACAGTGACACGCTCTGCCACGTTGCTCAGCATCTTGTTGTGCCCTTCAGCCACCCGCATGGCCACAGGGCATAACTCCTGTGTTAGGCTGACCATGGACTCCAGGATCACCTAGTGTAGGGAGAAAGAGGCCAGACCCCCAAGGCGGGTGGAGTCAGGGCTGGTGCCACAGCGGAAAAGACTTTAGCCTATCTAATCCAGCCCTCTATGGTGAAACTGAGGGACCTGCCTGAGGTCACAGAGCTGTTAGTGATAGAGCTTTGGACACTCAGCCTTCCCCATTGGGCAGTGCTCCTTCTATCCTAGCACATAGATGTGGGCAGAGTCAGTCCTAGGATCAAAATCCAGAGTCTAGGGGCCAAGGTCAAAGCTAGCAGAAAAAAGTCCAAGCCCAATATGTAGCGATGCCTTGGCACAGTGGGACTGTGGGTGGTCTCAACACTGTGCATGTCCTCCTTGCCCTCCAGTAATCTCCCTGCTCTGACTTCAGCTCTTAGCTTAGGCCCTTGGTCAACACTGGTCTCCCACTATGGCCTCCTCCCTTCTCCAGGACTTGCCTGCAGCTCCTTGTCCACAGCCTTGGACACCTCACTGGCTACTGACTCCAGCCTCTGCCGCACAGGCCCGTCATTGGCCAGCACGTGGCCCAGCTCATAGAGGCTGGGAAAGAGCTGGGGAAGGAAGGCTTATGATTAGCAGGCCGGAATCAGGCCTCACTAGGTCCCCAGGGGCCCTGGGCTAGGAGGCAGATGCACAGGGCAGGGCCTGGACACTCCTGGGTTAGCATGCTTGGCCTTCTTGGGCTCTCCAGACTATGGGGGCAAGGCAGGGCTACAGAGGGCTCACCGCCCGGGAGTTCTTGGCATCCTTGATGAGGTCCCGAGCATAGAGCAGCTCATCCTGCACGGGCTCCAGGGGGCACAGCCTCAGGGCCCGCACCTCCTCCTGCACTCGTCCACATAGCCGCTGCAGCATCTGGAGCGCGGTGGCAGGAGTGTCAGGGGGACCCCTTGGGCAGTGCTACTGGGCCAGCACTGACAGTGGTGGTGATGATGTCTCTGGATGGCCTGGTCTCTCTCCTTGGTGTGGCCTTCTTTAGTGCCCAGGCATGCCCCCAGAGTCCTGTGCACCCCTTGTCTGTGGGCTGGCTGCTTTTTGCTCACTTATGTTTGGGGCCCACATTCCACACACACGCCCTCTCTTTTGCTCCCCACGTGCTCTGTCCAGTGATGGGCACCATACGATGCCTCTTTATGCCCCCATGCTCTCTGTCATGTCATGCCTGCACCCTGCATGCCCCACGCGTGCCCCACGTGTCATGGAGGGAAACGTTTACTTGCTCGGCGCTGCTGGTCACCAGGCCCTGCTGCAGCCTGAAGGCCTGTTCCTGGGGGCACGTCTGGGAGTGGTTGTTCCTCACCAGGCACCACTGGATCTGGAGATGATGGGATTGGTGAGGTCAGGGCCTGGGGATATGGGCTGTCCCCTGCCCCTTGCTGTCCCACCCCGCTCAGGACAACACTCTCTACCTTCTGCCAGACATCCTCGGTGCGCTCTGGGGCACTGCGGTAGGCTTGAGAGATGTCGCTCACAGGGAAGGACATGAAGCGCAGTGTGTGGTTGCTGTGGGACACAGTAGCACAGCTGGGTGGGGAAACAGGTGAGGAGGGGAGGCCTCTGCCTCCCCTGTCAGTGAGAAAAACCCACCCCTTGTTCATGATTTCCCTCTTCCGTGCCCTTCCGAAAGTTTCTGTGCAAATAGGTCAAGGAGGCTGGAGTGGGGCTGGGGTAGTTGAGGCCTGGTCCAGGCACTGGAAGGCTGGGGGCTTGGATCAGGGCAAGGCCCTGGTCCACTCACCTCTCCAGGGCCCTTGCGATGTCCAGGAAGCCCAGGGCAGATGTATTATTCCGATCCCACAGGATAGTTCTGGGGGAAGGGTGAGCACCAGTTCGTCAACCTTCCCTCTGGTCTCAATCAGGGGCTGTGTCCCTAGCCCTTCCTGGAGCCCTCCCTCCTTTCTTGGGTAATGAGGTTGACTCAGAGATGGGTCTGAAGGTGGGGATCTTCTGGAAGCAGGGGTACAGAGCATCGAGGCAAGCGGGGAGAAGAAATGTATGTGGGCGGAGGGGCTGGGGGTCCAGGTCAGAGGGGCCAGGTGTAGGCCCCACCTGAGGGAGGAGTTGATCTGCAGGGCCTTAGACAGCATCTTGGCCCCGATGTCCTCCATGCCATTGCCGCTCAGATCCACCTTGGCCAGGCAGGTGTTGCTGCCCAGGGCATTGATGAGGATGCTGGTGCGAAGCTTCAGCCGGGAGTCTGCCACCGACAGTGACTGCAGGGACTGTGTGGGCAAATGGGGGGTTGGGTCTAGTCCCCACAGCCCTCTGCCACCGCAGGTCCCCTCCCAGGCCCAGGCACTCACACAGTCCTCTTCCTGGATCAGCTGCACCAGCTTGTGGAGGATCTCCTCCAGGGTCCTGTGGGGAGTAGGGGCTCAGAGTAGGAGGGGACAGGGCTGGGGTCATGCTGTTGGAGGAGGGAGAGATGGCCAGAGGTAATACAGTGAGCCAAGAGGATGGGACGAGAAAGGGGGCCTCACTTGGCCTTGACATTGAAGTTCTTGCCCAGGAAAAGGTGCTTGAGGGACTTGTTCTTGCCAAGTGCAGGCACCAGTGTCAGGAGGTCCGAGTCGAAGCCTGGTCAGCAGAGGGGAGAGGCCTGGCCTTGAGGCCGGAGGCTCACTGGTGTCTCTTCAAGGCTTCTTCCCCGTGCTCAAGACCATTTCCCACCTGGCCCCCACAGAAGGGAGGTGCCTCTACTCACCATTGTCTGACAGATCCAGGCTGCCTACACAGGTGACAGCCCCCAGCTGCTCCTGCAAGGCCTGGGCTCCTGCTGAGCGGAGCTGCAGGGACAAGGTGGGGTGGGGAAGGCAGGGATTGGGGTGGGTGACAGGGCACCTTTAATGCTTAGAGACCAGAGTTGCCAGGACTCAAGGTCACAACAGGACTGGGATGTTCAATCGGAGAGGCCCTTTCTCCACACCAGATCCTTCCCTCCCTCCAGCCAGCGGCTGCTGTTTCTAAGACAGCTTGCTGCTGCCCTCTGGTGGGAAGGCCTGGAATCTCCCACCCCAAAGCTTTAAGGGCAAAGATACTGGAAATGGAAAAGGAGCGACCTCCGCAAAGAGGGACACAGCCTGGGGACTGAGAGGGGGAAGGAGAGGTGTGGCCAGGTCAGGGGGCGCAGAGGGGTAGCTTGGAGGTAAGATGGAGCCAGGGTTTGCCTTAGGTGAGAGAAATGCCTGCTGGGGCGACAGGTGGGAGCTGAGGGGCGCACCTCACAGCTGCTGAGGTCCAGGTGCAGGTCACTGAGGTGACTGTTGAGGGAGAGGCCCTGAAGCAGCGCCCTGTGGGAGGAAGGCAGGAGGCCCAGCTTCACCCCTCCCCGCTCCCTGTGGTTCCCCTGGACACCCCCAACCCTGCACCCACCCGACCTGAGGGCCTCCAGGGGCAGCTTTGTGGCGGACAGGTTGACGTGGCTCAGTGTGTAGGCGCTGCTGAAGAACTGCTTGAAGGCCGGCGGGCCCTCTCGACACTTCCTGTGGAGACCCGTGGGGTCAGCGAGGGAGGGAGGGGTGGTGTGGCTTGCCCCAGCCCTCCCTGCACCCCCTCCTGCTCCCACCTGTGGGAGCAGCTGTTGCGAGCCAGGTTGAGGTAGGTAAGGTGGGAGCAGCAGCCATGGAGCAGGGCACCCAGAAGCTGTGGGAGAGACACAGCGGGTCTCAGAGGTGCTGGGAGGCGGGGGGGTGGTAGGGCCAGGACTCCCTGTCCCTCCCCATCAAGGTCCTGGCTCTTCACTCCCACGGTCAGTCTGTGTGTGCCCCATTGTAGATGTCCACTCAGCTCCCTAAAGCCTCAGTTTCCCCTCCTTGGAAAGTGGATCTGCTCCCTGCCTGGCTCCCAGGGGTGGGGCGAGGCTCTCAGACAGTGGATGTTAAAGCCAGGGCCACCAGTGGCTCCCAAGGTGCCTTCACTCAAGGCAGGGACAGCATCCCTTCCCCTGTGGATGCAGCCCTGTGCCGGGTGCACAGCTGGGGAACGGGGCAAGGGCTGGCTCTCAGGCACAGCCAGCTCAGCCTTGTGACCTGGATAAAGCGCCACATGGGTGTGAACTATGGACATTGCTTTATAACTCAGCCAAACTTGAAGTCATCCTGACAGCTCTGCTGACCTTTGCGCTCAGGGCCGGAGGGTGCGTGAGACAGAGGCCTGCCCTGGCCTCCCCATATCACCTCAGAGTGGCTCCCCACTCCCAACCCCTCACCGAGTCGATGGCACAGTCAGTCCCTGATAGGTCCAAGTGCACCAGGGCGTTGGGCTGGGCCAGGAAGCTGTAGAGGGCCTGGAGAAGGAAGGACAGAGGGGCTGCAGGGCAGGGGCGATAGAGTCCCTCCACCGCCAGGGGCACGGGCAGAAGCCCAGGCCCTGAAGCCTGAGCATGCTTCTCAGGGGGTTGAGGGGATGTTCCGTGGACTCACATTGGCCTCGTCCGTGGCGAGCAGCCCAGGGTTCTTGCTCAGGTCCAGGTATCGCAGGGAGCTGGCAAAGGCCGGGTTGGCCCCGAAGGTCTGGCCGAGTGCCTGGAGCCCTGAGCACAGCGGGCACTGGGCTGGGTTGGCCCCCATCCCCACAGCTTCCCCTCAGTACATAACTCCCCACTCCCAAAATGTGGCTCCTTTTCCTTCCTGATCCCAGGGATGGTGTATGAGTGTGTGGGTATACTGCTTGGCTCAACACCCCAGGCAGCACTGGGGTGGGTCAGAGGTCAGAGGTCAGGGGTCCCAGTGCAAATACCTCGAGGGGAAATGGCAGTCTTGGCCAGGCACAGTTTGGTGAGGCCAGTGGGGAAGCAGAGAAGCTGCTGGCTCAGACTGAGGAAACCTGGGGAGTGGGGAGAGAAACGGGCCCAGTGAGAGGCTGGGCAGTGGGCACTGGCGGTGCAGTCAGACTGGGGGCCAGAGTGGGGTACAGGCCTGGGGTCGAGGCTGGAGGTGTCGGGGCAGGGGCTAGAATCAGGCTGGAGAGCCCCTTTTCAGACCTGGGATGGGCTCTGGGCTAGGACAGGGGTCTGTATTGTGGTGGGGATAGGATTCAGGGCTGGGGCTCACCCTTGTCCTCGATGGGGTTGTGGGACAGAGTGAGGGCATGCAGCACACAGCTCCCGTTCTCCCCAAACACCCCGGCCAGCTTCTGGACAAAGTCCCTTCAGGACAGGGGAGGAAGGATTTGTCCTGAGCTGAGCCCCAGGTCCCAGCCCTGGGCTTCCCCTCCTCCTCTACCTGCCTGCCTGGCGGGGGCTGCAATGGTCAGAGACCCCACAGGGAGAGCAGCTTGGGGCCTGCCAGGGAGCTTGTCACCACTCTGGGGTACCTGGGAGCATTACACACCTTGGGAAGTTGTGCTGAGACAAAGCCCAGCTTTGGTTCCTCAAGACCAGAGCAGCCCACCCTGCTTGGTGGTGGATGGAAGAAGGGGACATGGGCATGGAGCACCCTGGTGAAAGGCCACGGAGCCGGGGGCAGGAGGCTTAGATCTGAGTCTCAGCTTGACCACTGACTTGCTTTGTGCCCTCTTTGGGCCTTAGCCTTCTCTTTTGTAAAGTGAGGAGCTGGATGAGATAGTCCGAGGCTTGTATCGTGCTCTGAGGTTCTGGGACCCTAGACTACAGCAAGGGAGCGCTACTGCCCAAGGAGGAGGCCGGCCTCACGTCTTAAGCCCGGCGTTGTCCAGCACCAGCTCTTCAAGGCTCCCCGACTTGCTCAGGGTGTGTAGCACCTGTTCTAGCACTTCAGAGCCCTGAGGACAGAGGGGGTCCTGCAATTAGGGGCCAAGGAGGGCACTATCCCCCTTCCCAAGCCCTCCTGGTTCCTACCAGCCGCAGGTCCTTGCAGTAGAGTTTGGTGAACCACTGGTTGTAGGCCAGGGCTGCCACCATTAGGGCCAAGTCTCTGTGGGGATACGGAAGGGGGCAGGAAGGTGGTGAGCAAGTGGCAGGGGCAGGCAAGAAGAGACCAGGGATGGGGGGTGTTGGACTGGGAAAGCCTAGACGGGTGGAAGGCAGTGGGGATGGGTGAGATAGAGCTGGGGCTGTGAGTGGGACCAGAAGAGAGATCCTGGGAAGGGCCAGGGTTGGGCTGTGGCTGGGACTTTGGGGTTGAGTCTCTGTCGCATCTGCTTACCTGCTCTCCAAGTGGCTGAAATCCAGAAGATTGAACTCCCGGTTATCCTCAGCATGGTAGATGGTGTCCACATCCTTGGAGAGGTGGAACTTGCTCATACCTGCTTCCCCCCTCTTCCTCAGTCCCTTCCCTCTGGGTCCCACCTGTCCCCTGCCGGGTCCCTGCCCAACGCACCCATTGCACCTCCTCACGGCAGTGCAGCCCGTTGTAGTCACATAGAGCAGCATAGGTCTCAGAGAAGCCACCTGTGGGGCAGGAGATGGGCTTGCTCCATGAGGGGTAAGGAGATGAGGAATAGGCTTGGGGTTCAAGGAACAGTCAAGGCCACTTTATGTGCCAGTTCCCTGGGTTCCTGCTATGCCATGAACCTCCTGAGGCCTTGGAGCTGTGGAGTCCTCAGGGTGGGCAGCCCCCCAGCCCCGGTAACACCGGGGTAACATGCACAAAGGGCTCTGGACGTGAGGCAGGCCCACTTTTCTCATATCTGCCCCTGCTCACCGCAGACACTGTGAGTGGTAGATGTGGAAGTCTCAGAGTTGGGGGATGTGTCTCGGGGCCCCTCTGGGGTGTCTGCGTTTCCGCGCCGGATCAAACACCTGCAAGAGAAACAAATCATCCCAGAAAGAGCTGGAAGGAGGCTCTCAGTTCTTCTGCTATTATACCTTCTAAATACCCAGGAAAAAGTCAGAGTGGGGACACGAGAGCTCTTCTTGCTGTCCCAGGAGCCCAGGTCCAGGGGAAGGAGGGAGGGAAGAAGTTTCCCTGTTGTCTAATCCCTTGAGAGACCCCTCATTTGCCACTCACCCAGGGCCAGGGCAGACCTTGGAGAGGGCAGAGCTCACATGTCGCGTCACCTGGTCCACGCTCTCTGCTGATGGCAGCCGCATGCTCACTATGCCACGCTCTGTCTCCACCAGGATCTGGGGGAGAGCGAGTGGCAGAGCCTCAGATTCCCTCCTCCCTCCTCTGGCTGGCTCAGCAGTGGGGCCCCTGCCCTCGTGCTCACCTGGTTCTGACTGAGCGTGTTGAAGGCACGGATCTCCAGGACATTGAAGGAGCTCTCCACCTGGGAGGGAGGGAGGAGCTCAGCTCCTGGTAAGGGCCCAGGTCACCAGGCTTGGGAGGGAGCATGCCAGGTGCTCTCCTGCTCCTCAGCCCAACTCACCTTGGCCGGGACTTTAAGGGGGAAGAGGTGGAGGCGCCAGGAGGTCAGAGCCTGCAGACAGAGGAAAAGAATAGCAGCAGCTCATGACAGGTGACTGGGCACTGGTGCCCCTGCCCTCCTTTAGGCCTCAGCTCTGCTCTGGGAGTCCTCCCCTAGGCTCCTGGGCATCAACCCAGGCCAGCCTGCCCCTCCCCGAGGCTTTGTCTCCTCAGTGCTCACCCACTTGTCTCCCCTGCCCCCAGGCTCCCTCTACTGGCCAGCTGCCCTTGCCAGCCACTCCTCCCTCCCTGCAAGCCCGAAGCCCTCACCAGCACTCGGTCCTCAAACTTCTTGGGCTTTGTCTCCAACTTCACACGATGTTGTTGGAGCACAGCTCCTTGGCTCAGGCACCTCCGGATGCTGTCTGAAGGTGGGTGGGGGCCTGCTCAGAGCTCCCCTTACCCTGGCCAGCCCCACCTCCCCAGGGCTCTCCAGACAGAGAAGGGGGCAGGGGCAGATGGGAGGAGAGAGAAACAGAGAGAGACAAAGGACAGGGACAGAGACCTTTCCTCTTGGGTGACTTTTTTCTCTCTTTTTGATTTTTCCTATTAGAGAGGGAGTGGGGTGTGGAGAAAACTCTGGCTCCTGATGTCCCTGAGTCAGGGGACAGTTGCTGACTGTCTGTGGGAGGGTGCGTCTTACACTTCTGAGAGTGTGAAGGATTTTTCCAACCCGTGCACTACAACAGCCATCACCACATACACAGTGAGTCAGTGTGTGGGGGTGTGGCGGTGTCCCTCTGACTGTATTCTAGGTGGTCTGGGTGTGCGTGTCTGCCTTTACTACGAGTGTGCACGTGCCTCTAGAAGATGTCAGGGAGCCTGAGTATGGCATTGGTGGGGATGGCTGGTGTGAATGAGTCTGCTGAAGGGGGCACAGAGCCAGGCAGTTCCTGTACGTGTGTGTTGGGGGGGGTGAGAAGGAGTTAGTGTTTAAATGAGCCCCATACCCATCTGCTGGAAGAATCATCCAGATGCTGTGTGTGTGTGTGTGTGTGTGTGTGTGTGTGTGTGTGGTGGGGGTGCGGTTTCTGTAAAGATGTGTTTACACACATCCCATGATTGTGCTTGTGTGTGTGTGTGTAGGTGTGGGAAATCGCCACAGTGCAGCATGCCTTGAGTATCCTTGAGCATCCTGCTCTCTGCGTGGGCTAGCCTGTGCTCCGGCCTCTGGGGGTCAGGGTTGTGGCAGTGCTGGGGGGCCGGGCCTTGGTTTGGGCTAGGTCTGAGAAGCACGCAAACAGGACGCCTTGAGGTATGGGTGGTGGGTAGTGCAAAGGGGGCAGGCTGGGACGAGGGCTGTGGGAGGAGAGCCGCAGAGCCCCTGCTCTTGGTTTTAGCTCCAATCCGGGGCCTCATCCCTGACTGCCTTCTTTGCCCCACTGGCCAGGGCGCTGCCCACTCCTAGGGGCTCTTCAGGGCCAGTTCCGGGGCGGGGCCGGGAGGAGGGAGGGTGTTGGCCAAGCAGCGGTCAGGACCAGGGGCAGCTCCCATCGCCCGGCGGGGCGGGCCGGGCCTGGCCCCGCCCGGCGGGGAAGCGGGGACTCTCAGGAGGGGAGACTGGACGCTTTGCGGAGGGGTGGGCCAGGGACGCTGAGAGTCAGCCCCAGGGAGCGCAAGGGAACTGCACCTGTCACCAAAGAGCGGGACTGGCGGCTCAGGGACGGGAAGGTCCTGACAGGGTGAGGCAAGGGGGGCAGCGGAGGATGCTCCGGGGACAGCGATGCCCAGGCTGGGATGCAGGGGCTGGGGGCTTGGAGCCGGGATGCATGGCGGCGGGGGCGTGAGACACCGGGCTGGGGTGTACCGCGGGGAGGAACGCACTGGGTCTGGGATGCTCCCGGACGGGGCGTCCCAGAGACCAAGGCAGCCTCGTACCTTGCAGCTCGCGGGTGAGCTCCACGCTGGCCTTGGCCATGGCGGCCGCTGCTACTGCTGCTGCTGCAGAGGAGCCGCCGCCGCCGCCGCCGCCGCCCGGGAGCCGCGGCACATGCTAGACCCGGCTCCGGCAGGGCCCGGCGCTGAGCGCTGCAGCAGCGGCGGAGCCCGCTCCCGTCAGGGGCGGCTGCGCGAGCGCTCCTGCCCCCGCCTCGCAGCGCTGGGTCTCCCGCCCCGCCCGGAGAGGTGCGGGACTGAGCATGCGCGCCGCGCCGCCGAGCCGCGTGAGACCCCGCGCGCTCTCCCACCGACCCCTCCCGGCCGCTCGCGCGTAAGAGGCCCGATGCGCGTCGCCTGCTGTCGGGGCACTCTCTGGGGCTGGAGGGCAGCTTTCCGTGCCACTTAGTCCTCAGGCACCATCGGCAGAACCCATTTCTTTTGTTCGTCGGTCTGGGTACCCCTTCTGGGTTATTCTTGCAGGGCTCCTCCCTTTTCTCCCGCCGGCGCGGGACCCGTCCAGCTTGTCCTTGCTGACCCGAGAGCGGACTGGGGTCCGAGGGCGATGACGGAGAGGACCTGGCTGGGTCTGGGGGGAGTTCGTCCCTGTGGCTTGCTCGCTCGCTCGCTGGCTCGCTTGCCCGTTCTCGGGGATCCCTGTGGCGTCCTTGACACCATCCCTGGGGGTGTGAGGCTGTGAGTAGCACCTGGGAGTTCCCATGCCACCTCCTCCCAGCTGGCAGCTCTGCAGAAACCTCACCTGCACCCCTGAGCATCACGCTCAGGTCCTGGAGACAGGGAGGAGGGCTAGGGGGATCCAGAGATCCAGCCTGCCCAGACTTCTGCTTTCTGCTCAGCTAAGCACCCCGCACTGAGAAATGAACACATTGATTCAAAGCAATGCAATCATCTGCATTTTATTTGCACCTCATTTGCAAGTTGTTAATTTCCAACCCTGCTCCTTCCACTCCAGGTTCCTTCATTCCCCATCTTCCCAATTCCCCCGCCCCGCCCCCAGGCCCAGAAAAAAAATTTGTTGGTCTTTGCCAAGGTAGACTCAGCCTTCTCAGCAAGTCTGCCCTGTGTTCTGAGGGGAAGCCTTTATTCAAGGCTACAGCAACAGCGGGAATCGTCCTAAGACCCCACCTTGACTGCAGGGAAGGCTGTATCTTGTCACAGGGCAGACTGATTTTGTGAGGTGAGCAGTATGATGAGCAGAGGTGGGAGAGGCCAGGGGATGAATGCTGGAACAGCACCCAAGAGCTGGAGCCCACCTCCACCCTGTGTGCTGTCTCCAGGTCCTCAGAGGCGGGATGGGCTTCCTCCACCCACCACCACTGTCTCCCCAGTGATGTAGCTGGCATCTTCAGAGCACATGAAAGACACGATGCCTGCACATTCCTCTGGCTTGCCTATCCTGGGGAATAGGGGAAACAAGGAACGGAGTAAAAATCAAATAGGCCAGGCCCCTCACCTGGCTCACAGGGAATGAAATTTGCTTCATCAAGAATTATCAGATGATTAGGGGGGAGGGAGGGTAAGGGCATCACACATAACCTAATCATCTGTACCCCCATAACATGCTGAAATAAAAAAAAAAAAGAAGCAAAAAGATAAAAAAAAAAAAAAAGAATTATCAGATGATTTTTCAGGAACACTGTAAAAAGTTCATCGTTTTCAAATAGGGTTACTATGAGGATAAGCTGTTATAATTTAGTATAAACATACTGTACTCTGTAAAAACCATTACATATAATATTCAAATAATATAGAGACATGCTTTTAGAGAGCTCAGGACACCAAAATCCAAAGTTATATAGAATAAAAGGTGAGCAATTATTTTATACTTCACAAGAATTTGTTTCACATGTGTGCATATGACTCAAGTGTCAGGGAGTCTGTGTGGCAGTAAATGCTGTGTTTAAAATGATTCCATTTGCAAAGGTTCGACTTACAGATAACTTTTTGAATCTATAATATATTTGTCCCTTAAAGCCAGGTTCATTTTGTGAAAATGTGCTAATTCTCATTGTTTGTATAGTTAGGGAACACTTTAATCTGACTTCCATGGAATACTCTAGAGGTGGGTAGAGTGAGTCACTCAGAAGGCCTGAATTAGTGGTTCTCCATCCTAGCTGCACCTTGCAAGCATTTCAGAGGCTTTAAAAAAAACAAAAACATGCCGAGGGCCCACCTTGGGCCAACTGTAGAATCTCTAGGAGTGGAGCCTGAGCATCTGCAGTTTAAAAAGTTCCCCAGGTGATTCTAATATGCATCCAGAATTGAGATACATGGGGCTAGATCATTCACTGGGGCTCTAGGATGACAACACCTAGAGTTGTGAACTAGGCCTGTGGTTCATGCCTGACATCAGAATGGCTTTGGGAGGATTTCAGACTCTGGGATGTTTGCACTGGTAAAGAGTTAGGCTTTGCTGGCATTTATCCTTGAGAGGACAAGATGCAGCAACTAAAGACCAAGAGAGTACCCAGAAACCAGAAGGTGGAGAGAGGCAGAGAGCTGAGAGGAAAGGGAGCCAGGCAGTTCAGCCAGCTTACTGGGTAAGAGAGTAACCTCCTTAGGCAGGGGGAGTTTGGGGCTTAGTAAAGCTCTGCGTTCCTTTTATTTGGATTGTAGGATCATCCACCTGAGCCTTGAAAACATGACTCTTTATTCAAGGGGAACTAAAAAAGCATGGTTTTGCTTTTGGTCTCCACAGATGCCCAGCGGTGGAGGCAAACACCCAGGTGGAGAGAGGAGTCAGGGCTTCTCCCAGAGCTTTGCTCTGCTGAGTGCCAGACACCTCTGTGTTTGCCATCTGCAAGGGAAGCAGACTCCCTGCCCAGGCCATTGCAGTGATGTAGTGTTGTGAAGTCTGGGAGGCAGAGGAGAGCATGCCCATGTTATCTGTGGGACTGAGACAGTGAGCTGTGGGCTGTGTTAGGGACCACACCTTTCCATCTTTGTCCCTCCTAGCCCTCCCCTATGACAGCCTTACCTGCTTATCTGAAGGGTTTCTTTTATTCTTTCCTCTCTTGCCTTGTCCATCCAGAGCTGCAGGAAGAAGGGAAATCTCTTTATATGCAAGAAGAGGAAATGGAGGGACAGAGAGGGAAGAAACTGCCCATCCTCACATCAACTGAGAGGAAGAATGGAGAGAATCCCCCTCCTGTTTCACTTCTATATTTTCCTGGCTCCCAGCTCTCTCCACCACCCTTTTCTATTTCATTCACTTCAGGTTCTAGCAAGGCATTTCACTGCATCTCTCCAATTCTCACCCACTTAAGGAGATAGGAAACAGTGAGAGTAGAGTCTGAATTCCTCAGTGTCCACCCTCCACCTCAGGAAAGGAGTGAAGGAGTCTGGTCTGGGTAGGGCAGCTGGTACAGAGAGGGAACATGGGAAAGTCCTGGGTGTGTGTGGGGGGGATGGTGTAGTTGGGAGCTTAGGAGTCAGGTAGTGGGCTTCCCCATCCAAGATGGGGTCCCAGTGGGGTGCAGGGCTCCCCTTCCTCACCATACTGCTGAAGCTGGTCTTGATAAGTCCAGGTGCCAGGCAGTTCACCCGAATATTCCTTGGGGCTAGCTCTATGGCCAGGTTCTTGGTAAGGCCCAGCAAGGCTGTTTTACTAACATTGTAAGGGCCCAGGCCCTGGGGAAAGAAGAGAATGGGTTAGAAGCATAGTTTCCAGGTCATTCTTGGTTCTCATTATTAGACATAAAGGGCAGCAGTCAATAGGGTATCTCCTGTAAGGGAGGGTCATAGTTAGGGAACTGTCATGTGGCTAGACCTCCCCTCAGGGGTCACGGAGGCAAGGCATCTATTGTGGCAAAGGTCTTGGTGGTGTGATTCTAAAAGGGACACAAGCTGCTCTGGACAGCTGGAGGGGTGGAAAGATGGGAGATGGAGAATGGGATGGAAGGGACAGACAAAAAGGTTCTTACAGAAAATGGAGTGAAGGCTGCTATGGAGGCCACGATCACCACTGAGCCGCCTCTGGAAAAAGAAGAGAGCTGACCTTCTTCCCAGTTGGCGACACTCCCTCAGCCCCTGGGCCCCGTCTCACCCCGGCTCGCCCTCACTGTCTGTACCCTCGTTTCTCCATTTCCGGCACCACCGCCTTTGTCATCAGGAATGTGGCCTTCACATTAATGTCCAGAATCTGGAGCCAGAGAAGAAGGAAACAGCATGAGGGAAGAGTGTTGAGGAGGCATGGTGACAAGGATTTATAGCGGGCTCCTGTTTGTTAGAGCTGACGCGGATCTCAGTGGTGATCTACCTGGGCCTGACAGGGGATGAAACCAAGGTTCGGGGAGAAGCAGCTCTCACCTGCTATTCAGCTAGATACATCAGGTTCAGATCAGAAAAAATGGAGCCTGGTTCATCTTGTCTCCTAACCAGCCAAGTAGGATTTGGCCCAGAATAGGCCTACACCCTTAGGGATGCCTTGGATTTGAGCTGGGTTTTCCGTGTTTCTTCAGAGTAGGGAGAGCCTGGAATTGGCCACCTCCCCGACCTGCCCTGGAGTGGGCCATGCTCCTTAGGGAAAATGTGGCCTGTCCTCGGGCACCTGGGTTGCTTCAGAACTTCTCTGGCTTCTGAACTTAGGGAGGGAGCTGCTCTGGGCCTTCCAGGCTGGACTTTCTGGCTGGTATTACTGGAGAGTGGGGTGATGTGGAGGCACCTCTGGGGTAGCTGGGGCATAGGCCACCATCAAATCCACATCCATAATTAAAGCAAACCTGTGATCCCGCTTACCTTCTAGACAACTTCTTACTTAAAAAATTTCAGTCTTACAGAACAGGTGAAATAGAAGTACAATGAAAATCCAGATACCCTTTTACATTCTGCCCCATTTGCCCTCTCTATGTATTATACCTATACATTTTTTTTAATGAACCGCTGAAAGTAAGTTGCAGACATCACAATGCTCTATCCCTAACTACTTCAGCACACATTTCTGAAGAACAAGGATATTCTTTTATACAACCACAATCCATTATCACACCCAAGAAATTTAATATTGATGATGATTTTATCTAACATGTTGTCCATAATAAAATTTCCTCAGTTGTCCCTGAAATGTCCTTTTTTAAAAAAAATCCAGGGTTCAATCAAGGATCAACTACAGCATTTAGATTTGATGTATGGTAAAATTTTGAAAAATGTAAACTCAATAGAAAAATTACAGGCATACCTCATTTTATTGTACTTTGCAGATATTGCATTTTTTACCAATTGAAGGTTTGTGGCAACCCTTCATTGAAAGAGTCTGTTGGAACCATTTTTACAACAGCATGTGCTCACTTTGTGTCTTTGTGTCACATTTCGATAATTCTCATAATATTTTTAACGTTTTCATTATATCTGTTATGGTTATCTGTGATTAGTGATATTTGATATTTTTATTGTTATTGTTTTAGGGTGTCACAAACCGTGCCAATATAAAAAGACAAATTTAATTGATAAATGTTGTGTGTGTTCTGACTGTTCCACCAACCGGCCAATGCCCTGTCTCTCTCCCTCTCCTCTGGCCTCCCTATTTCCTGAGACAACAATATTGAAATTGGGCCAGTTAATAACCCTACAATGGCCTCTAAGTATTCAAGTGAAAGAAGAGTTACACATCTCCATTTTAAATCAAAAGCTATTAAGCTTAGTTAGGAAGGCATGTTGAAAGCTAAGACAGACTGAAAGCTAGGCCTCTTGCACCAAACTCTTGCCGAGTTGTGAATGCAAAGGAAAAGTTCTTGAAGAAAATTAAAAGTGCTACTCCAATGAGCACATAAATCATAAGAAAGCAAAATAGCCTTATTGCTGATATGGAGGAAACTTTAGTGGTCTGGACAGATCAAACCAGTCACAACATTCCCTTAAGCCAAAGCCTAATCCAGAGCAAAGCACTAATTCTCTTTAATTCTGTGAAGGCTAAGAGAAGTAAGGAAGCTGCAGAAGAAAAGTTGGAAGCCAGGAGAGCTTGGTTCATAAGGTTTAAGGAAAGAAGCCATCTCCATAATATAAACGTGCAAGGTGAAGCAGCAAGTGCTGATGTAGAAGTTGTATCAGGTTATCCAGAAGATCTGGCTAAGATAATTGATGAAGGTGGCTACACTAAACAACAGATTTTCCATGTAGAAAAAAACAGCTTCTATGTAAAAAGATGCCATCGAGGACTTTCATAGCTAGAGAGGAGAAGTCAAGGCCTGGCTTCAAAGAAAACTTCAAAGGACAGGGGCTAATGCAGCTGGTGACTTTAAGTTGAAGCCAATGATCATTTAACATTCTGAAAATCCTAGGGCCCTTAAGAATTATGCTAAATCTACTCTGTGCTCTATTATTAGAACAACAAATCCTGGATTACAGCACATCTGTTTACAGCATGATTTACTGAATATTTTAAGCTCACTGTTGAGATCTATTGCTCAGAAAAACAGATTCCTTTCAAAAGATTACTGCTCATTGACAGTACACCTGGTCACCCAAGAAGTCTGATGGAGATATGCAAAGAGATGAATATCGTTTTCATGCCTGCTAACACAACATCCATTCTGCAGCCCATGGATCAAGGAGCAATTTTGACTTTCAAGTGTTTTTAATTTAAGAAATACATTTCATAAGGCTATAGCTACCATAAAGAGTGATTCCTTTGATGGATCTGGCCAAAGTCAATTGAAAACCTTCTGGAAAGGATTCACTATTCTAGATGCCATTAAGAACATTCATGGTTCATGAGAGGAAGTCAAAATATCAACATGAACAGGGGTGTAGAATAAGTTGATTCCAAGCTTCATGGATGGCTTCAGTGGAGGGAAGTCACTGCAGATGTGGTGGAAAAAGCAAAAGAACTAGAATTAGAAGTGGAGCCTGGGCCGGACGTGGTGGCTCACGCCTGTAATCCTAGCACTCTGGGAGGCCGAGACAGGTGGATTGTTTGAGCTCAGGAGTTCGAGACCAGGCTGAGCAAGAGCGAGATCCCCGTCTCTACTAAAAATAGAAAGAAATTAGCTGGACAACTAAAAACATATAGAAAAAATTGGCTGGGCATAGTGGCTCATGCTTGTAGTCCCAGCTACCCGGGAGGCTGAGGCAGAAGGATTGCTTGAGCCCAGGAGTTTGAGGTTGCTGTGAGCTAGGCTGATGCCACGGCACTCAAGCTTGGGCAACAGAGCGAGACTCTGTCTCAAAAAAAAAAAAAGTAGAACCTGAAGATGTGACTGAATTGCTGCAATCTCATGATAAAACTTGAATGGATGAGGAGTTGCTTCTTATTGGATGAGCAAAGAAAGTGGTTTCTTATGATGGAATCTACTCCTGGTGAAGATGCTATGAACACTGTTGAAATGACAATAAAGGATTTAGAATATTAAGTTGAGTTGATAAAGCAGTGGCAAGGTTTGAAAGAATTTACTCCAAGTTTGAAAGAAATTCTATTTTAGGTAAAGTGCTATCAAACAGCATTGCATGATACAGAGAAATCTTTAGTGAAAGGAAGAGTCAATCTATGTGGCAAACTTCATTGTTGTCTTATTTGAAGAAATTGACACAGCCACTTCAATCTTCAGCAACCACTATGCTGATCAGTCAGCAGCTGCCAACATTGAGGAAAGACCCCTCCATCAGGAAAAAGATTATGATGTGCTGAAGTTTCAGATGATCGTTAGCATTTTGTAAAAATAAAGTATTTTTTTTTTTTTTTTTGAGACAGAGTCTCACTCTCTTGCCTGGGGTGAGTGCCGTGGTGTCAGCCTAGCTCACAGCAACCTCAAACTCCTGGGCTCAAGCAATCCTACTGTCTCAGCCTCCCGAGTAGCTGGGACCACAGGCACGAGCCACCATGCCCGGGTAATTTTTTCTACATATATTTTTAGCTGTCCAATTAATTTCTTTCCATTTTTTGGTAGAGACGGGGTCTCGCTCTTGCTCAGGCTGGTCTCGAACTCCTGAGCTCAGAACGATCCGCCCGCCTCGGCCTCCCAGAGTGCTAGGATTACAGGCGTGAGCCACCGCGCCCAGCCAAAATAAAGTATTTTTAAATTAAGGTATGGACATTATTTTTTAGACATAATACCATTGCACACTTAATAGACTAAAGTATAGTGTAAACATAACTTTTATATGTACTGGGATACCAAAAATTTGTATGACTTGCTTTATTGTAATATTCACTTTATTTTAGCTATTTGGAGTCGAACTGAAGATATTTCTAAGGTATGCCTGTACTTTGTTTAAAACTGATTTTCATGTGGTCTCTATTTAGACTATTCATGAAAGATGTTTCTCTACTTTAAAGAATATCAGAGGGGAGGGGAAGGAGGGGACGGGTATTTGCATACACAAAGAGTGCAATGCACACCATCGAAAGGATGGACACGCTTGAAACTCGGACTTGGGGGGAAGGGGGAGGCAAGGGCAACATACATAACCTAAACATCTGTACCCCCATAATATGCTGAAATAAAAAAAAAAAAAAAAAAAAAAAAAAAAAAAAGAATATCAGAATCAGAAACTGGCTCATGGAAGAACATTTTTGGCAGTTTCGTGTTTATGTGTGTGAAACACTGATATATTATAATATTTTCACATATGTTTAAACTTTAGTGTTGAGAAATTATTGATGACATCAGAGTAAAAAGCAAAACCATGGGAGATCATAAAAAATTTAGCATTTCCAAATTATGTGGGAACATTAACCTTGGTAAACAAAGACAGATATTTTAATTAGGGCTTTATAATTAAAAAATGTAGGTATATGAAATATATTATGAATATAATGTAATTATACACTTTCACATAGAAACCAATATTCTAGCACTTGAATTTAGACATCTAGATCTCAGATATTCTTGACACTGCAGTTAAGAAGAAAAGAGCACAGGTCTTTTCAAAGGCTATATGTTATGAAGTAACAACTTTGGTCATTTCACCAGAATTGGTATTTCACTTAACTAGCAGCTATGAAGATGTCCTGGCTAATGAAAAAATTATTCTTTTTTGGCAGCTGAAAAGGGGCCAGGTGGGTGTGTAAGTTTAAGTGTCTTAGATGTTGGCATATCAGTTGCCATGTCTCTGCTGGAAGTCAACCAGGAAGAAGAGCATGCCGGGGAAGAGGGCTGGGGAGGGAAGCAGAAGGCGGCTAGCAAAGAGCAGATGGAAGAAGACAGAACTGGGAGCAGCAGAAAGGAAAGAGAAGGGCAGGGATAGAGGAAGCCATCCCCCACCTGCCCTTTACCAGGTGCAGTCCAGGTGCGTGGCACACTGCAAAGATTCCTCACGTTTACATTGCATTTGACAAACGCATTCTAAAAGCAGACTGAGTTTGTGCTGAATGTCTTCTGAGGCCCACCCCTGTTGTTTTAATCCCCTCTCACCTTGTCCCACACCTCCTCAGTAGTGTCCATTAGGTTTCCAAAGAAAGGGTTGACAGCAGCATTGGAGACCAGGATATCAATACCTCCATGAAGTTTCACAGCCTAGAGAGAAGAATGAGGTCTGGACAAGGGCTGCAGTAAGTAAGGGAGGCGTGTTTATCTATGTTGATAAAAAATTCCTTCTTACAGCCGGGCGTGGTGGCTCACGCCTGTAATCCTAGCAGTCTGGGAGGCCAAGGCGGGCGGATTGTTTGAGCTCAGGAGTTCGAAACCAGCCTGAGCAAGAGCGAGACCCCGTCTCTACTAAAGATAGAAAGAAATTAATTGGACAACTAAAAATATATAGAGAAATTAGCCGGGCATGGTGGCGCATGCCTGTAGTCTCAGCTACTGGGAGGCTGAGGCAGAAGGATCACTTGAGCCCAGGAGTTTGAGGTTGCTGTGAGCTAGGCTGACGCCACAGCACTCACTCTAGCCCGGGCAAAAGAGTGAGACTCTGTCTCAAAAAAAAAAAAAAAAAAAAAAAATTCCTTCTTAGGAACAGTCATCAAAATGACATCTTTTTTTTTTTTTAAAACATTTTCTCTCCAAAGCTACCCTAAGCTCTGCTGCTAACCATTTAAGGTTGTCTTATTTCTTTTGCAGTCTTTTGTCTCTGACCCTTTGCTCTGTTCTTTACACCTTCCCTTTGGGGAGCTCCTTCATTCTCATGTTTGCAACTCTCACCTCAAAATCTATTTCTAGACCCCCTCCTCTTTGCACACTGTGTCACAGCCCCATTTCTCCAGTTGCTCACTGTCCAGTTCTCCTGGAATGAGCGACTATTATCTCAAAGCTAACCTGTCCACATTTGCTTGAATGGAGAAACTGGTTTAAACAGACTGAAAGAAAGTTATTGCTGGGAGGGGCCTTTGAGATGATCCACCATCACCATGGAGGTGATGAAGCTCAAGGTCAGGGAAGTTTATTTCTCAAGGTCATAGAGCTCAGTAATGACACATTGGGGACAACTAAGAGCAAGAGGCCTGCTCATACTGTGTTTGGGAGAAGTGACGTGATTTGCTCAGGGCATAGAGCTAGTTGGTGGTGGCAGAACTGAGGTCAGTCTTCTACTTTGTAGCACAGAGCTAATTCATAAAAACCCTCTGAACGGGAGTCTGGGTCAGTATGAAACTGGCTGCCGAGGAGAGCCATGATGGTCCAAGGTACCAGGCTGAATTTAAAGCATTCCGATGTCTTCGTTACGATGTCATTTTCTTTCTCTCTCTCTCTTTTTTGACCTGAAGGCATGGAGATATGGACAATTCAAGGCAGGAACAGATTTAAACTGGGAAAGACAAGAAAGGCAACATCTTACGTCCTCGATAAGTTATAAGTAGGTAGTAAAGGTGTGTGCTCGCGCAATGAATGGCCAAGCAGAATCTGCCGACAACGGTTTTCAATACTAAGCCACTATGAAACCAGACTTTGCATTTGCTCAGAACAGGCGATTTTGATGCCTTGGGCAAATAGTACTAAATGGGCCCTCGATCAACTTTGTGCTTCAGATTTGGCACACAGAGGGGTGTTATTAACAATGTACACCATCTGCTATCTTCCCATTTTAACTAATTATTTTGGTTAACTAGGTGCTAAGCTCAGTTGTTTCTACACTGCTGAAGGAATGTCTGGGCTGTCAACATGTAAACCCTACAAAATTTAAATTCACATAATCTTTTAAAACCCCTATTAATACTTTCTTGCACCCTCCAAATTTTGGTGTCCTGGCACAAAGCCCCAGTCACCTGCCTTGGCTCTGTGTAAGTCTTGCTGACAGACTTGTGACTAGAAAAGTGCAGAATAAGTCAGAAAGTGACGTATGCTGTACTCTGTGTGTGTGTGTGTTGGGGGTGGGGAGAAGACGGAGGATTGACCCAGAATCACCTGAGACCTTGTGCACTCTGCTGTGTATCTTGATCCCCTCTCCTTCCAGGCCTGTCAGCACAGAAAGGGGAGGAGGCTGGGTTTTGACTGAATGGAGACAGTGAACCATAAAAGATGAATGAGAAAGGTACCTTTGACCACCCAGCTATCTTCTAAGTCTTGCTGTAAATTGTGTGATGACTACACTAAAGTGGTCAGGAGTTGTTTGCTCTGTGTTCTGATAGTTATATATTTTTTAGGAAAAGCATAATCAAGTAGAAAAGTGGCTAATCTGGTTTCTACTCACCACACCATTGTGTTTGGCTCCCACTAAAAGTCTCTGGGGCACATCCTTTCTGGTCCCACCACCCTGCTCTAGACCTGGATGACAGCAATAACTTCCTCCCTGATGTCCTTGGCTGGGTGTCTTCTCTCTCTCTCTCCTTCCTACCAGGGCCAGATTATCTTTCCTTAATAACCATTTTTATCTTGTTCAAAACCTCACTTGGCTTCTTATTGCTATGAGAATGTCTGAACTCCCCTGGGAGGCTATGGAGGCCCCTGTCCCCAGTCTTTCCCATGCTGCCCATTTCCCACCAGTACTCCCAAGACTGTGTTCTCTGCTGTGGACTGACAGTGCCACCCTCTCCCCTTCAATCCCTCCTCGGCTGTCTGCTCATTTTGTGGGGTCACTGGAACCTTGACCCCCGTCCATTCCTACCCACTCATCAAGGTCCAGCTCAAGCCCCACTTTTGGGTCAGGGGTGCAGAACCTGTTAAGCGGATCTGGTGGGGGCCAGAGGATGTTTTCCCAGTAGGATTTTGACATTAAATTGCCATGTACATTTCATATGGCTAGTCACTCATTGGCCCAGGCTCCCAAATGGCTTCCTCCACCCTCAGGATCAAGGCCCCAATCTCAGGTTCTGTCCAGCAGCCTATGCCAGGCAAAGTAACTTTCTTGGATTCACATCTGGCTCTTTCCAATGCACATCTGAGCATTTGCCAAACAGTTTCTTAAAAATGAAATTACCCTATACCATCTGCCATATCACTGTCTACTATTGTTTAAGGTCCTCCTCTTCTGCCAGACTTCCAATCTGTTAGCATGATCCTATACTTGCCATTCTTGGGTATATTCTCCTTTCCACCCTAGGGAATAAACTGTGTGCCCTGAGCTGTGAGGGTAGAGGAGCCTCCTGTGCTGCCTGGTTTATATTTTCTTGTACAGCTGGAAGAAGGCTGATGTCAAGTACCAACTCTGACACTGACTTAGACATTTTCTTTGAGACTAAAGTCCAAATGGGCACCTAAGGCCTGACCCTACACTAATGGGGAAGTGCCTGGTATTCTGTAGGCAGCCAAGGAGTTTGGTGGGTCTGGGTTGAATCACAGCTCTTTCCTTACGGGCTGTGAGACCTTGGGAAGTTGCTCCAGCTACCTGAACCAGTCTCTGTAAGCAGGAAGAATAGTCCTAGCCTTGCTTTGCTTGTTGGCAGGTTTAGAGAGTACCTGTGTAAGGCTCTGAACGCAGTAAAGACACACAGTAGGTGGTTGAAACATGGTGGGTTACCTCCTGTAGGTTCCCAGAGACTCTACTCTTCAGCTTATAAGCTGAAGAACAGGAGATTGTTAATTAGCTCCTAGGTGGGAACATCTATTTTGAGATTGTATTTACCTTTCTCATCTGTCCAATTAGCTGGAAACTACTTAAGAACCAGGACCAGGTGTTTTTTTGGGGGGTACCCCAAGGGCTGATGCAGGGTTGAAGTGTTACCGTGCTTTTGATTCTCTGACTGAGATGGGATAATTCTCAGACTACAGTGTGTCCACATAACAGAAAGGCACCCAATAAAAACGTGCTGGTGGCCGGGTGCGGTGGCTCTCGCCTGTAATCCTAGCACTCTGGGAGGTCGAGGCGGGCGGATTCTTTGAGCTCAGGAGTTTGAGACCAGCCTGAGCAAGAGCGAGACTCCGTCTCTAGTAAAAATCAGAAAGAAATTAATCGGACAACTAAAAATATGTAGAAAAAATTAGCCGGGCATGGTGGCGCATGCCTGTAGTCCCAGCTACCCGGGAGGCTGAGGCAGAAGGATCGCTTGGGCCCAGGAGTTTGAAGTTGCTGTGAGCTAGGCTGACACCACGGCACTCTAGCCCGGGCAAAAAGAGTGAGACTCTTTATCTCAAAAACAAACAAACAAACAAACAAACAAACAAAAAAGAGAAAAACGTGCTGGTGGACTGGTGTGGGTGCGCAGACGGCACTGTTACATTTTAGTTACCAGTGCTGGGTTGGATCTCACCACTGCTATCCAGGAAAGCAGGGAAGGAGGCCCAGGCTGGCTCCCTTTTCCACCTCCTGTCTCTGTGCCCATTTCCCTGCTGCTCACCGTGGCCACCAGCCGCTCCCGGTCCTCTGCCTTCCCCACGTGGCACACGGTGCCCGTCACGCTCAGCCCCTCCCCCTGCAGCGCGGCCACGGCCCGGTCCACGTTCTGCTGCTTCCGGCTGCTGACCACCACGTGGGCCCCATCCTGGGCCAGGCGCCGGGCGATGGCGAAGCCGATCCTGCCGGAGCAGAGATACAGACTGTCAAGGCCGGTAAGGGGAGGAGGTTGAGAGCTTGGGATCTAGAGTCAGGCTGCCCGGGCCTGGATGCTGGCTCTTCCTCTGTGTGATCTCCGTGTGTCTCTACCGTGTGTACAGCAGGCTAATGGCACAGCCATTGCCATGCAGATGGACATGCTTAGCTCGGTTTTGACACTCATTTACTTATTTTTATTATGGTATTGGCCCGCGGCGTCGGTTCCCAGGAACAACGCCACCTTTCACAGGCCCCATCACAGTTGACAGGCCCCATACCCTGTCGGGACTGAGGGGGAAGAAATGAGCTGGGTGTGCAGCAGCAGCCACTTCCGTGGTTTGAGGGTCTCGCTCAAAAGAGCCCCTGCCCCCCAAATATCTCCTTTACTGGTCTACATCATTCTTAAACTCCTATCCTCAGTTATGTTTGGGGGTGTATGTGAAAGGATGGTAGCCGGTCAAAAATGTACATATTCATCTGGGAGTAAGGGTTACACATTTCGCAATTGTCAGCCATAAGCATTTCTCACACATCTGTATTTTAGATTTTCGAAGAGCTAGAATCTAGCCAAGTCCTGGAGGAATGAGAAACAGGACAGAGAAGAGTGGGGGTGAGAAATAGGCTGGGCGGGTCAGGCCAAAATGTGCGGACCTACACAGAAATAGGCACACATGGCTCTGGCGCCTCACCTACGTAAGGGGGAGGAATTCCGGGGGACTTGTCCGGTGCCCAAATGGGTGAGGGAACACTTTCACAGTGGGTGGAGGCGAAGAGATAGGATTTTTGAAATCCGGATTCCTTTGGATTTTCGGTTTCTGGTCTTCCCAGACGCTAGGTGGGGCTGGTAGATTGGGGCGGCCAGAGCAATGGGGGACCCGATCGATGGGGCAGCGCAGAGGTGGCACAAACACAGAGCAGGAGTGACACGAGGGCTGGCAGAGGAGGGGCCAGGGCCAGGGGACTCGGAGGGGCTTCATGCAGACCGCATGGTTCCTTTTTTTCCGTGGCCAGACTTTGGCCGCCTGTGAGGTCTGAGGACAAAGGCTCGAGAAGCAAAGGACAAGAGGCCACTCTCTGTTTCCAGACAGCGAGGGCTTAGAGACTCCGGCCTGGGCACTCACCCGTCGGTGGAGGCCGTTACGAGGGCCACTTTATTCGTTAGCGGGTCCCGGCGGGTCACCCCGGAGCTGGCCATCCGCACCGACCTCCACGCCCGCGCAGAGCAACCTAACAGCAGCCCCGCCTTCTGCATGGCTCAGGCTGGGTTCCACTCCGCCCCGGGGAGGTGACAGCGAAATTAGGGCGAGAGGTCAGGACATGGGGCAGGCCGCCTCCCCGCCCCGCTCCCCGGCCCGCCCTCTGCTCGCTTGGCTCCCGCCCTTGGTGCGGGGCAGCCTCCTGCGGCCGCGGGCGCCCCCTGCCGGCACACACCAGCCGCGCCCCGCAGTCCTGGCTGGGTAAGGGAAGGTGCTCTCCATCCGATTTTCTCTTAGGGGCCCGCACCTCCGCAAGAACCCGCAGACTTTCCCCCTCCTACTTCTACATATTCTTGCCCACGTCTTTTTTTGGGGCGGGGGGAAGAGGAGGCCCTTGAGTTGTTTGCTTTTGCTTCCCCAAACCTCAAGATGGAATTCCTTCTCCAAGAAAGTCTGAGTCATTGCATGTGACAGCCCACAGGAGGACAAATGTTTGAGACTGCCCATGGAGGTGAGGCCTGTGGTCTCCACAGAGTCTACCACGTGAGAGTGGAGGAGCCTGGGAGAGAGACGTGATGGGAAGGAGGTGGACCAGGCCTGGCAATGCCCCTCTGCCTGGCTCCAGGTTTCCTCCATCCTCACAGGCCCTGGAGGGTGGGCTCTGGTCACTGACTGAACAGGATCTCTTATACCCTCCATGCAAGAGGACTTCCCCCTTTTACAGTGGCTAAGTGCCAGCAAGGAGGGAAGAGGGTCCCCCAAGCAGGTGTGGAAATAAAGGGAACTAGGGAGCACTCAAATTGTCCCTAATTACTATATCCCCAGGTCCTAGCCTCCATCCTAGTTCAATAAATATCTGTTGAATGTAAAAGCACTTTATGAACTGTACACTACCAAACACAGAGTGATTATTGCCACCATATAGCAATTATTATTGCTGCCACAGGCCAGACTCTCCATCTGTAAACTTGGGATGTGGAGTGGATGATGAATAAAGTCCTTGCCAGCTATAAATTCTGTGTCTAAGACTTCAGCCTCCACTTCTGCCAAGTAGGCTGAAATGATCTCCCTCCTGGGTTTCTGAGAGAATGAATAAATCTGGATGGCTTATGGTTCACTACAGAAAGGCCTCAACAGAACCAAGTGCAAGCATCTTTTTTTTTTTTTTTTTTTTTTGAGACAGAGTCTCACTCTTTTGCCCGGGCTAGAGTGAGTGCTGTGGCGTCAGCCTAGCTCACAGCAACCTCAAACTCCTGGGCTCAAGTGATCCTTCTGCCTCAGCCTCCTGAGGAGCTGGGACTACAGGCATGCGCCACCATGCCCGGCTAATTTTTTTCTATATATTTTTAGTTGTCCAATTAATTTCTTTCTATTTTTATTAGAGACGGGGTCTCGCTCTTGCTCAGGCTGGTTTCGAACTCCTGAGCTCAAACAATCCGCCCGCCTCCGCCTCCCAGAGTGCGAGGATTACAGGCGTGAGCCACTGCGCCCGGCCTAAGCATCTTAATTGATATAAGCCAGTGGCCTCCAAATGCCAGACTGAGAAACAGTGCTGGTCCATGGCAACGTTTTCACTAGTTCAAGGCAAAATGAGAAAAATAAAGACAATAGAATGAGTTTCATAAAGCTAAGCTTATTTAACTTAACAGTCTTTTATTCTGGAGTGTGCTTTTGATCCCTCCCTTTTCTTGGTGTTAGTCTTTTCTTTTAGAAAAGATGATGAAAGCAAATGAGTAGGTTTAGAAAAGTGTTGTTGGTTGATGAAATCACCAGTTTGGCAACCTTGTGTCAGTCCCTACAATTAGAGGGGAAGGAATCCTGGCATGTGAAATCCAGTTCTACGGATCATCGTTTAATAGAATTCATACTTGCTGAAGATCCATTTAGTATATGTCTAAGACAGCTGAGCAGCGGAAAAAGGATCTCAGCATGCACAAGGGGGTATGTGGATAGCAAGTGATATACCAGGCATGCCCTGGATTTACAGTATGTTCCTTAGCCAAGAAGTTACAGCTGTGGTACTCAGCTCTGGTACTCACCCCGATGAGATAACAGAGCTTAAGTCTAATTTTCCCCATGTCTGGGGAAAACTGACTCTCTGACTGGTGCCCCTCAGTCTGAGCCTCATGAATTATTGACAGAGGCTGGATAGTGTCACACTCCTCTTCCGCCTTCACTGGTCAGAGCTAATGCACTGTGGGAACCCTTTCCAGCGCTCTCCACCTGCATGTGGGGATGGGGGGGAGGAGTGCACAGGAGATTCTCAGGGCTTGGTTCAAAGGGACAGGCCTGCAGGGCACATTTGATCTCTCTTTACCTCCTCCCCAGGGGCTGAGGTTGGCAGGAAGGTGAGGGAGACCACGCTTGGAAGAGCAAAGCATGCTGGGAAAAGAAAATTCTGGCTTGGGAGCTTGCTGAACATGACATAGCCCCTCCTTGTCCAGGCTGGGTTAATATTTGGCCACCAGCACCATTTCTTTTGGGAGAGCACAGGACATTAGGGAGGGTATCTGTGAACAGAAAAGGGTAGAACGCAGGCAAGAAGTGTGAGTCTGTAGCTCCTACTCTTCATCAAGCTGGTTTGTTGGAGATAAGGGCAGGAAATCTTTGGGGGGAAATACAGGCATGTGTAGGCGTATCTCTTTGAAATGGGAACTTTAATAGGCAATGGGATTGTTCTTGTATGAAGGTGTTACCATCTGCTTATCTTGAGGACATGCCTCTGTGATTGAGGACTACACCCCCATCTTTTTCAAGGGCTGACTACTTATAGTCCAGAAGGGAGTTCATCTGGGGTGGAATTTAAATCTTGTACTTTGCAATTGCTATCCTGTCTTGATCATTCAGTCATGCGTTACTTACACAAGTCAGGATTGGGTAATGCTGGAGGGCTGGTGTGGGCTTGGGAAAACTCCCAAGTGGAGAAGGTAATAAAGTGTTAACAGTAACTATTTAGTGAGCACTTACTTACTAAGTGCCGGCAAGTGTTGGGTGCTTTTTAAAATAAGTTTTTTTGAATATTTCTAATGTAGCGAAGTGGACATTTTTATTTTTATATGTGCAATCAGAGTAAGTCATGGTAACCTGACCCACTGTCAATGTGCTATAGCTACACTTCATTTTTCTGGCACTGTTGGGGAATTGATAGTTTTCATAGAAATTAATTTTCTCTGAATTAGAATTTTACTTTCAGGACCAGTGTGTTTTAAAATCAAAATATCTATTCTTTAAATTATAAAAGTAACACATGCTCATGATTTTCAAAAGGGACAGAAAGTTATGGAACAAGTAAAAAGTAACTCTTCTCTATGCTTCTTTTACCTGCTTCCCATACAACTCTTGGTCTTGTGTATCCTTCCAGAAGTTTTCTATATGTTAACATGCATTTTTCTCTT
>NW_012148186.1:3135320-3138774 GCF_000956105.1 Propithecus coquereli
TTTGCTCTGTTCTTTACACCTTCCCTTTGGGGAGCTCCTTCATTCTCATGTTTGCAACTCTCACCTCAAAATCTATTTCTAGACCCCCTCCTCTTTGCACACTGTGTCACAGCCCCATTTCTCCAGTTGCTCACTGTCCAGTTCTCCTGGAATGAGCGACTATTATCTCAAAGCTAACCTGTCCACATTTGCTTGAATGGAGAAACTGGTTTAAACAGACTGAAAGAAAGTTATTGCTGGGAGGGGCCTTTGAGATGATCCACCATCACCATGGAGGTGATGAAGCTCAAGGTCAGGGAAGTTTATTTCTCAAGGTCATAGAGCTCAGTAATGACACATTGGGGACAACTAAGAGCAGGAGGCCTGCTCATACTGTGTTTGGGAGAAGTGACGTGATTTGCTCAGGGCATAGAGCTAGTTGGTGGTGGCAGAACTGAGGTCAGTCTTCTACTTTGTAGCACAGAGCTAATTCATAAAAACCCTCTGAACGGGAGTCTGGGTCAGTATGAAACTGGCTGCCGAGGAGAGCCATGATGGTCCAAGGTACCAGGCTGAATTTAAAGCATTCCGATGTCTTCGTTACGATGTCATTTTCTTTCTCTCTCTCTCTTTTTTGACCTGAAGGCATGGAGATATGGACAATTCAAGGCAGGAACAGATTTAAACTGGGAAAGACAAGAAAGGCAACATCTTACGTCCTCGATAAGTTATAAGTAGGTAGTAAAGGTGTGTGCTCGCGCAATGAATGGCCAAGCAGAATCTGCCGACAACGGTTTTCAATACTAAGCCACTATGAAACCAGACTTTGCATTTGCTCAGAACAGGCGATTTTGATGCCTTGGGCAAATAGTACTAAATGGGCCCTCGATCAACTTTGTGCTTCAGATTTGGCACACAGAGGGGTGTTATTAACAATGTACACCATCTGCTATCTTCCCATTTTAACTAATTATTTTGGTTAACTAGGTGCTAAGCTCAGTTGTTTCTACACTGCTGAAGGAATGTCTGGGCTGTCAACATGTAAACCCAACAAAATTTAAATTCACATAATCTTTTAAAACCCCTATTAATACTTTCTTGCACCCTCCAAATTTTGGTGTCCTGGCACAAAGCCCCAGTCACCTGCCTTGGCTCTGTGTAAGTCTTGCTGACAGACTTGTGACTAGAAAAGTGCAGAATAAGTCAGAAAGTGACGTATGCTGTACTCTGTGTGTGTGTGTGTTGGGGGTGGGGAGAAGACGGAGGATTGACCCAGAATCACCTGAGACCTTGTGCACTCTGCTGTGTATCTTGATCCCCTCTCCTTCCAGGCCTGTCAGCACAGAAAGGGGAGGAGGCTGGGTTTTGACTGAATGGAGACAGTGAACCATAAAAGATGAATGAGAAAGGTACCTTTGACCACCCAGCTATCTTCTAAGTCTTGCTGTAAATTGTGTGATGACTACACTAAAGTGGTCAGGAGTTGTTTGCTCTGTGTTCTGATAGTTATATATTTTTTAGGAAAAGCATAATCAAGTAGAAAAGTGGCTAATCTGGTTTCTACTCACCACACCATTGTGTTTGGCTCCCACTAAAAGTCTCTGGGGCACATCCTTTCTGGTCCCACCACCCTGCTCTAGACCTGGATGACAGCAATAACTTCCTCCCTGATGTCCTTGGCTGGGTGTCTTCTCTCTCTCTCTCCTTCCTACCAGGGCCAGATTATCTTTCCTTAATAACCATTTTTATCTTGTTCAAAACCTCACTTGGCTTCTTATTGCTATGAAAATGTCTGAACTCCCCTGGGAGGCTATGGAGGCCCCTGTCCCCAGTCTTTCCCATGCTGCCCATTTCCCACCAGTACTCCCAAGACTGTGTTCTCTGCTGTGGACTGACAGTGCCACCCTCTCCCCTTCAATCCCTCCTCGGCTGTCTGCTCATTTTGTGGGGTCACTGGAACCTTGACTCCCGTCCATTCCTACCCACTCATCAAGGTCCAGCTCAAGCCCCACTTTTGGGTCAGGGGTGCAGAACCTGTTAAGCGGATCTGGTGGGGGCCAGAGGATGTTTTCCCAGTAGGATTTTGACATTAAATTGCCATGTACATTTCATATGGCTAGTCACTCATTGGCCCAGGCTCCCAAATGGCTTCCTCCACCCTCAGGATCAAGGCCCCAATCTCAGGTTCTGTCCAGCAGCCTATGCCAGGCAAAGTAACTTTCTTGGATTCACATCTGGCTCTTTCCAATGCACATCTGAGCATTTGCCAAACAGTTTCTTAAAAATGAAATTACCCTATACCATCTGCCATATCACTGTCTACTATTGTTTAAGGTCCTCCTCTTCTGCCAGACTTCCAATCTGTTAGCATGATCCTATACTTGCCATTCTTGGGTATATTCTCCTTTCCACCCTAGGGAATAAACTGTGTGCCCTGAGCTGTGAGGGTAGAGGAGCCTCCTGTGCTGCCTGGTTTATATTTTCTTGTACAGCTGGAAGAAGGCTGATGTCAAGTACCAACTCTGACACTGACTTAGACATTTTCTTTGAGACTAAAGTCCAAATGGGCACCTAAGGCCTGACCCTACACTAATGGGGAAGTGCCTGGTATTCTGTAGGCAGCCAAGGAGTTTGGTGGGTCTGGGTTGAATCACAGCTCTTTCCTTACGGGCTGTGAGACCTTGGGAAGTTGCTCCAGCTACCTGAACCAGTCTCTGTAAGCAGGAAGAATAGTCCTAGCCTTGCTTTGCTTGTTGGCAGGTTTAGAGAGTACCTGTGTAAGGCTCTGAACGCAGTAAAGACACACAGTAGGTGGTTGAAACATGGTGGGTTACCTCCTGTAGGTTCCCAGAGACTCTACTCTTCAGCTTATAAGCTGAAGAACAGGAGATTGTTAATTAGCTCCTAGGTGGGAACATCTATTTTGAGATTGTATTTACCTTTCTCATCTGTCCAATTAGCTGGAAACTACTTAAGAACCAGGACCAGGTGTTTTTTTGGGGGGTACCCCAAGGGCTGATGCAGGGTTGAAGTGTTACCGTGCTTTTGATTCTCTGACTGAGATGGGATAATTCTCAGACTACAGTGTGTCCACATAACAGAAAGGCACCCAATAAAAACGTGCTGGTGGCCGGGTGCGGTGGCTCTCGCCTGTAATCCTAGCACTCTGGGAGGTCGAGGCGGGCGGATTCTTTGAGCTCAGGAGTTTGAGACCAGCCTGAGCAAGAGCGAGACTCCGTCTCTAGTAAAAATCAGAAAGAAATTAATCGGACAACTAAAAATATGTAGAAAAAATTAGCCGGGCATGGTGGCGCATGCCTGTAGTCCCAGCTACCCGGGAGGCTGAGGCAGAAGGATCGCTTGAGCCCAGGAGTTTGAAGTTGCTGTGAGCTAGGCTGACACCACGGCACTCTAGCCCGGGCAAAAAGAGTGAGACTCTTTATCTCAAAAACAAACAAACAAACAAACAAACAAA
>NW_012148186.1:3147084-3149304 GCF_000956105.1 Propithecus coquereli
CCCAAGGATGGCTAGGTCCTCAATTTACACATGAAGTGTAGAGCTCAGGACCAGGAACAAAGCTGTGAAGATAACATCTGACCTTTCCCAGCATAGCCAGGAGGCAGGGCTGTTTGGGGGAGAATTCCACATGTGTCCCCAGGACTTACTGTGGCCATTTCTTTAGAGTCTGGAATCTAATGGCTCTAAGACATAAGCTCACAGATAAGTCAAACAATTATCAAAAACATCACAGAAGCAACAGTTAATGACCTTAAAACATCTAGCAAAGATAGCCTAAACCTGTCTGACTAGCAGACCAAAGCAAAAATGTCTGGGTTATATTTAACACTGACAATTCTAAAGACATTTCTATTTTACTTTAACAACTTTAAAACTAGTTTAAAACAACTTTAAAACATTGTTAACCAAAGTTTTTTTTTTTTTTTTTTTTTTTGGTAAACAGGGTCTTACTTTGTTGTTCAGGCTAGAGTGTAGTGGCATCATTATAGCTCACTACAAAATAGCTGGGACTACAGGTGCACACCACGACACCTGGTTAATTTTTCTATTATCAGTAGAGATGGGGGGGGGTCTCACTCTTGCTCAGTCTGGTCTCGAACTCCTGAGCTCAAGCAGTCCTCCCACCTCAGCTTCCCATAGTGCTAGGATTACAGGCATGAGCCATCACACCCGGATGATTTAACCCGTTTTAATGAACATTTTTTTCCTAAAGTGAATTTACCTGTTGCCCTACCCTCTTATGCATAGTACATAGAATGGTTTACATTTTGGTGATGGCTTAAGATCAGTGGCAAATGGCAACACAGTCTGGGTCTCAGTGGCTGAGAGCCCACAGGGATTAGTGGATCCCACTGACCTGCAGCATGCAGATCTGAGGCATGCTCAGTTTCACCCATGTTTGTCATTGAGCATGCTGGCCTGGTGTTGCCAGATCTTAGGATTTATAAACAGAAGCTAGAAATCTGGATGTTAACAGGAAATATTTGATTTTTAAATGTTGGCAACTAATTTACTTAAAAAACACCCCTCAAAACAGTGAATGGATTTGTAGGTGCCAGAGACTGGTACAATGTAATTTAAATGTAATGGATTATTTATTCAATGTAATGTATTTAATGTAATGTATTTAAATGTAATGGATTATTAATTTCATTAGATCTTGCTCTATCTAGAATTTCACAGCACTATTGTATAGCTTATTCAACTTCTGGTTTTTCAGTTTTTCCCCCAATTACCCTGTACTCAAGCAGTAGTTTGTGAATGCCGTTTAGAAATTATTCAGCCTTTGTATGGGTCCCTTTTAGTAACTCCATACAGCAGCAGGCAGAAAGTTTTTATAAAACAGACATGGGCTTCTCTTTCCCCATGCCCAGGACTACTTTCTTCTGACGTATTTGGGAAAGGGCGGTGGGCGCAGGGGGAGAGGGCTGTCTCATGCAGTTCCCAGTCTGTTTTCAAGTAGCAGGAGGCTCCATCTTGGGCCATCCTCAGTGCTCTCTACTGGAGGCCATTTCTGGGAACTCCAGGATTATGGCTCTTGCATGGTTTCCGTGTGGATGCTGAGATGCAGGCATTGGGGCAGGGATGAGATGGGGAAGGCCACGTTTCCCAGCTGCTTTATCCTTTATTCCTCACAATACCATTGCACCAAGAAATCCACTGAAGATCTGGGGGTAGAATGAATTAGAACATAGAAGGACAAATCCCCCCACCCTCAAGTCCCATAGGATGCCTAATATAACTTCCCATTGGATCTCTTATGGGCACAACCAAATTCCTAGCCCTGTTTTCAAAATTGAGGTTTCCCCTGTCCTCCCTCAGAGATCGTCCCTGTGGCTGACGTGGAGATGCAGGTAACAGCCCAGGTTTTCTTTCTAGACAGGACTCAAGGTCCGGCCGCTGGGATACTGCTTAGCTGTGAGCATCCAGCTGTTAACTCCTTCAGGTCCACTTCAACTTTTAAACGGAGGTCATATTCTTCTCAGGGTGGCCCCAGGCAGTTACTGAGTAGTATGGTGCTATGAAGACCTCACCATTTCTGCCTAACATGGGGCTTCTCTCTATAGGCCCTCTGGTGGTTTGGAGCCCACAGTTCGGCTGGTGTTGGTTGGTCAGACTTGCATCTTGTGGTCCAACACTTTCTCCTTTTTGATCCTGCTTTCTCCCTTTTCCTTTCAGTTGTTACTTCACTTATTTATTTATTTATTTATATTTTTT
>NW_012148186.1:3149994-3161975 GCF_000956105.1 Propithecus coquereli
TTTTTTGGTAAACAGGGTCTTACTTTGTTGTTCAGGCTAGAGTGTAGTGGCATCATTATAGCTCACTACAAACCTCAAACTCCTGGGCTCAAGCTGTCCTCCTGCCCCAGCCTCTGAGTAGCTAGGACTACAGGAATGCTCCACCACACCTGGCTAATTTAAAAAAAAAATTTTTGTAGAGAAGGTCTCACTATGTTGCCTGGGCTGTTCTCAAACTTCTGGCCTCAAGCAATCCTCCTGCCTTGGCCTCCCACAGTACTAGGATTATAGGCTGAGCCACCATGTCTAGCTTATTACCAAAGATTACAAAAGTCACTTGAACTAAAAGGCATTTGAGTTAGTTTCTGATAAAATATTGGATAAAATTTTTAAAGCCAGTCAATTAGAGCTCTTTCATATATTTTGTTAGTGATTTATGGTAACAGTAGATAAAGTAAAAATCTAGAGGCATTCCCAGAACAGGGGTTGATCAGAAGTCAATGTGGCAGGTTAGCATCCAAGATGGAGTTGCTTTATCCTCTACACAGTCCATCACCTACAGTTAGGGTGCTCGTGCAGGAGCTTCCCTGTTCTAGTTATATCACCTGGGGTCCCTTTGCCATCTCTCTGCACACCAGATCATTTCCAGTATGTGTTCTTTCCCCAAAGGCAGTATGTTGTTGGAAAGTCCAGGAGAGCCGGAAGTACTTGGGAATATATGTCCCTTAACCAATGACTGATGGGGTGGGATATGGACACTCCAGCTCTTTTGCCCTCTCTTTGGGATGACTTTGAGGTGTGACCTACAATGTCCCTCAATCCTTCTGTGGGAATGAGTCAAAATTGCCCTCTATGGGACTTAGCTTGTTGTTGCACCCTTACTTTGCCCCTTTCTGCTCCGACTTCCTGCTTCTCTAACTCTTTTCCCTGGAAACAATTCCTGATAAATCACTTTTACATGCATTTTCCTCTAAGGCAGTATTGTTTAAAGAAACGTTTGTTTCAGTGAAGTAGGGGTGTATGTGTGTGTGTGTGTGTGTGTACTGAGTTGTCATTTAACATGTATTTCTTACTGTGGAACCGAAAAGTTTGAGAGCCACTGTCCTATACCACATTAAGCTGTCTATTTGTGTATAGTTCACTGAGCTGGAAAGTTTCCTGGATGCCCCAGAATAAGAACTGCAAATCAGATTCCAAATCTTATTGCTTGAGTACAGTGATTTAAAATATATTGAATAAATGCAGCCTTGTACCAGACAGTCTGACACTGACCTAAAATAAATTCCCAGGAGAAGCCTTTCTTGGGTTTTGAATTTGCGGAACAGGTGTGAGTATTCTAGCAGCAGTCTGATGATCATGTATGATACTGAAAACAGGACCAAAAAACTTGAATAAGAATGTATTAGTTGTGGCTCTAAAGAATGTCATCAACTTTGGTACGATTGGCTCGGCTGGTCTTTGACTTCTTTGGGCAGTTAACCCTACCAAATAGCTTTCAGATTCCAGGTTTCCCTTTGCCAAGGTTGATAAATGTGGTATAAAGGTTGCGATGGTTGGCTGTTAGTTGCAGACTAGCAGAAATAGAAAGACCAAGTTTGTTTTGCAGCAGAGCCAGAGGATGTGACTGACCATGGGTGAAAATGGTCATCCCAGAGCTCTGACCATTGGCTTGGCATGGATGGAGAGAGGTGGAGTGATCAGAGTTGCTCTGCATTTACCCCTAAAGACAGTGAAGTTAAAAGAAGGGATGATAACACACTACATGCTCACTAACAACCAAAGAAACTTAGCAAAGGGATCAGATGGGTCCCTATTAGGTCTGTGGGGATTCTGGGGCAGAACTGGCTGCCAGGATCCATGGGGGGCCACAAGTGGAGGGCCAAGAGCATCCACTCCACAAGTACAGCGAAGATAAAATCTGGAAGGCAATGCAAAGGAAAGGGCAGGACACCATCTCCCCACGGCAGCCTTGGGGTCCCTGCTGTCACGGGTCGATGATCCTTATTTGTGAGTACATGATGTAACACTGGCTTGATATATATTTTTTTTTAGTTGTTTTTTTTTTATTTCAGCATATTTGGCTTGATATTTTAAAAAGAACAAAACTATGCTGAAAATATGATGGAATGATTAACACAAAAGGAAGGAGATCTAAGCTCATCAAATTCAGGATGAAGATGGCTGTGAATTAAGAATTTATAAGATTTCTAATATTGTCCCAAAGGAGAGCCACATTTCCTGGTAGGCATGGACATCTGGACACCCTGAAATGTGCTGCTGCATGGAGGGTGGGTGCTTACCTGCATCACCAAGGGCTCTGTTAAGCAGAATACCAGGTATGGATATCAATCCCTGGAGGGGAGCTCCACGCACCTGCTACCAATCCCAGGAGAGAACTCTAAACACCTTGCTAACTTCTGCTAAGGTTCCTATATCTGGCACATTTCTAGATCTGACAGGAGGTTTTGCACGAACCCAGCTGCCAGTGCATGAGTTTGAGAGACAGAGCACCTGCACTACAAGTCAAACAAAGCAACTATTACTCCTGGATAGGCTGCAAGAATCAACAGAAGTCTAGGATCCATGGTAAGCTAGGCTCCCCCATGATTCAGGGAAGCTGCCTGGGGTGGAGAGAGTCTTATCTATGTGTGCCTCCCTTTGTACCACAGCTAAGAGACCCTAAAAGCACTCTGCTCTGGTTTTATACTTGGGGGGAACTTGGGTTGCTGAGCCAAGCATTGCAGGGCATCCTGTTCCAGGAAGGACAGAGACAAAGCCTGGGCTGTTCAGGGCCTTTCCTCCTTATCTTACAATGTTGTATTCTTGGCACATTCTGTCTAAGAATTGCAAACAAGGGAGGGTTGGCTAAGGCTATTTGGGGACTTGTCCTTCTGCCTGGTTGAAGGATACGTTAGCTTTAGCCAACTCTCTCTCTCCTGGTTCCTCGTTTACTCTGCTACTTTCTGATTATTACTCCAGGTTGGAGGTATGGATCATTGACAACACCTTTTCTCATCACTGGAAGGGCATGTTCTCTACTGAAACTTAACCCATTGGGTTTTGAGACTAAGTCAATTTCATGCGAGTTTGGGTTGTGGGAACCCGTTTTCAGAACCAAACTCCCACCAAGGTGTTGACTATCCAAGCTTCTGGTTGATTGGTCGGAGAGTCATGCCAAGGTCAGGACATCTGTGAGGCCCATCCTGAAACCAGCCATCAGATCTCACATGTTCCAAGACCACATAGGAGCCCTAGGACCCTGCCAGAGATGACCCTGAGGCTGAGCTGAAAACCTGGGGGATGGGCAGTGCAAGCTGACTGCTGACTGGGAGTAGCACATGTTGAATGTTGGGGGGACTCTAGCGTTCAGCTGTGAAGTAATGCTTTCACTTGGGTGGTGGGATGAGAGAAACCTTTGACTCTGTGGAGCAGAAAGGATGGAAGGGAAATGGGGGGGTCAGTTTTACCCACAGTTTCTGACTTGCCTACTGTACCTGGAGATTTAGATGAAAAAGAGAATGTTGGGCTCTGTCTCTAGGAAACGCTCTGCTCAATTCCTGCAGGGATGAGGGGCTTTCCAGCTCAGGATTCTATATCTGCCCAACTTGCAAGGTGGGTGGCTCTCATGAGGCATAGTGGGGTGGGATGTAGGGAGATCCTTGGTCCATAGTGCGCAAGTATTAAATATTTTAAGCAAACCTTTCCTACAGTTCTTTCACATAAACCTTATACTGTAATTGTTGCAAGGATACACCATTTTCCCCCAAAGCAGATTCTAATTAATCAACAATATGCTGATTAAGCATCTGCAGGAGAAGCAGTGCTAAACATTGTAGGGGATTAAAGATTTATAGCATAAATTTCATCCTTGCACTTAAGGAATTTACAGTCTAGCTGAGGAAATAGGATGTGTCAATGAAATACCTAGAAAACAACTGCCAAAAATAGTGCTAAACTAAGTGTAATATATTCGCATCTTTCCCACCCTTCCACTGCATCTCCCCCACAGGGAGGCTTTATCCTGCCTCACTTGGTAGAACTCTGGGCACACTAGGCAGACAGTACAAATCTTCCCTCCAATGCCCCCATTCCTTGTCCCATGAAACACAGTCATGGTTGACAAACAGTTTCTCTGCACCCTTTCATCCACTCCCTTCCCACGTAGCTCAGTGGGCTGGGGTGGGGGAGTGCAAGGGTGGTGGGGAGGGGTGGTCTCATGTAGAGATGAGTCCAGAGAATGGATATTACAAATGTGGTCATGCTCAGATAAAAATGGGTTTAATTTCTTCAGTTGCCTTCTGTTAAAATTGAGTGAGTGTGATTAGTTGAATGGGTCAGATGTACCCTATTAAATTGACAAGCATCTGCTGAGTCTCACACATGGAAGGAAGGGAAAAGGCCACCGAAGAGACCTGGGCGTGGACTTCCTGGGGCTCCTCTGGTTGTCTAGTAGCTTTTCCATGTGCTCTCACTCTGTCTTTACACCCATGTCCTTATAATAAATGTTTACCCCCTACTTGTGCTAATGCTTGTGTGAGTATAATCATTTGTGTATGATCCTTGGAACTAGACAGGTTCAAGAGAGTGACAAAAGTATGACAGAAACCAACTTCTGCCATTGGTCCAGCCTTTCTCAATAGGGCATCCAGGAAAGAATATTATTTGAGTGACTATTTTCTCAATTCTCCCAATGATGTTACGTAGCTAGTACCATTCTGGAAGCAGAAGAAATATAAGTTACATAAAATAGATGATTTGGGGCATTAGGACTTAGTTTTCTCATGGAACCCAGATTGAGAAGGGCTGCTCCAGGCGCTAGTCCAAGGGTCTTGAGCAACACCTGAACTCCCTCCTTTTCTTGGCCCGCTTCAGTTGCCACAACCGACCCATAATGACTTCTTGAGTCATGAATTTGACAGTGCAGAGTAAGTGTAACCAGAGTTCAAAGGAAAGACCAGATGGCTTCAGGGGGTAATAAGTTGAGTTATAATGTTATTAGACGTATTAAAGTCAAATATTAACCTAGAACAGGCAGTGAACTTGGAGAGGGGAGAAGACTCTGAAACTTTCCTCTCTCCCCTATGTCCTGTCAGGGAACTCTGCAAGGCAGGGTGGCTTGGAATGGCTGTACATTTGAGTAAAGGCTTTCCTCTGTGGTATGGAATTGGAAATCCTCTGGTCAAAAAACACACTTTAAGCCGGGCATGGTGGCGCATGCCTGTAGTCCCAGCTACTTGGGAGGCTGAGGCAGGAGGATCGCTTGAGCCCAGGAGTTCGAGGCTGCTGTGAGCTAAGATGACGCCATGGCACTCTAGCCTGGGCAACACAGTGAGACTCTGTCTCAAAAAAAAAAAAAAAAACCACACTTTAGACCTTGTCAACAGTGATCTAAGTATCAAAGGTGAAGAAAGAGCGCCTAACCCACCCGATGTATAAATTTAGAGGTTTTATGATTTGGCATGGGGAGTAAAGGTGTTGAGTAAATCTGGTATTCATCAGCACTGATAGGTGGATACAAAAGATAAGGATGTCTTGAGCTCATTAAGACAAGGATAGAAACCCACTGGGACAAAGGAACATAGCAGCAGGCTGCTCTCTCACCTTCATTCCCCATAACATGATGCTGGGTTGGGAGGAGACTTGGGAAATATTGTAATATTGGAGCTTCATTATCTCTGAGTCAGCCTGGCCTGGACATTGCCTGAAGCCCAGGGTTTGGAGGTTGCCACAGGGGGATGACACATTCATCCAAGATTCTGGCTTCTCCCCTGGCTAGACTGGGCAGGCCCAGGCTATCAGAATAACTCCATCCTTGCTGCTCTGTCACTGTGCCCTGAATCCTGCTTGAAGCCTTCAACTTCCCCCTTTGGCTAGGGACCCATCCTTTCTTCCCTCCTGGATCCAGGGAGGAGGAAAAAAACCAGCAATCACATTAAAACTTGCGGTGCTTCAACCATTGCTTGTGGGGCTGTCTCTGTGTAAAGACTCACTTACCTCCAGTTTCTAGCTTCTAGGGTCACCCGGGGAACTACAAAATTTATTCTCATTCTAAGTTAAGTCCCTCTGCTATACATTCTCATGTACTTCTCTTTTGAAATACTTATCAAACATACGATTGCTTATTTAAGATTTGTCTTGCTCAGATACACCAGGAACTCCACGAGATCTGAACTATGTCTCTCTTGCTCACTGCTATATTCTTATTGCCCAAGTACAACAAAATCATCCTAGGCATTTCAAATAGGAACTTTAAACCAGGAAATTGGTTACGCAGGTAATAGGGCCAAGAAGCCAAACAGACTAGTGAAACAACCACCTGTTAGTGACAGCAGGAAGCTGCTACCACCAGGGGGGCTGGAAGGACACAGGAAAGGAGTGGGCAGCAACTTCATTCTGATTAAATTCGTTGTGAATTATGTGGAATTTAAACCATTTTCTTCTAGGAATGCCCAAAATACTAGTAAAAATGTAGGCCATTTAACATTACCTTGTTTGAAATCTAGCCTAGCTTTCTGAACCTCAAATCTAAAATCTGCAGGGGTAACGTTCCTCAAAATGACGAAAGCGCCATTTCTGAGGCAAAGACCCAGCCTGTTCCTGGCTGCTTGGCCCTTGGTTAGGGTTTCAGCTCACTCTGGTGGGGAAGAGCCACTGGAGGCTTCCATCTTAATGCAGAGAAGGCTGCAATGCCACTGTTTTTCCACCAGAGGGCCACAGGGCCTCCCCTCACAGTCCAGGCGACTGAGATTAGGTGGCTTACCTTTACCTTGCAACGAGCCGCCTTGCAGGGTCTTCCCTGAGGAACTTCATGTGTTGGAGCACATCTGGAGAGCAGAAGCTGTCCTGATTCCAGAAGGGAGGAATTTTGTTTTCAGTTCCCTCATTTTCTCTCTCACTGATTATTTTATGTTTAATAGCAGTTAATTTGAAAAATTTAAAAATGGAGATACCAAAGTAGGGTCGTGTGTATATGCGCATGCGCGTGCATGCATGCAAACACACAAATACATATGTGTGCATTTTTGCAAGTAGGGTAGCAAGAAGTTGGGATAATTCTGGTCACATTAATTAATGACTGAACCTGAAGCTTAAATATTGCTTCACGTTGTAGAAATTTAGAGCTGAAAAAGTGACTTTGGAAATGATTTAGCATTCCCTTCATTTATAGCTCAGGAAACTAATGCAGCCCTTGCTGCTTGCAAGATGCCTGGAAGGTTCAGAGACTGTAGGAATGCAGCAAATAAGTAGAGTTAGTACAGGGTTTTCGGTAAGATTGTTTTTCAGTATTCTAACCTCGCTTCCCTTTTCTTAGGTGTAGCCTGAGCCTTAACAGCAACAACAAAGCACAAAAAGACATTTTTCAGTTTTCTATTAAAAATGTTTGGCTCTCTTGTTCTAATTCTATCTTTGATCTTTGGATTCTTTCCAGTCTCTGTTGAACCAGGGGATAGAAAGGACTGACACGGCAGAAAATTTTTCCAGGAAAATGGGGAGTAAGTAGAAACTCCATCAAACCCCTAATTATAAACTCTGTTAAAATTAATTAAAAAATATTACTAAGGAATTTTCAGCATACAGCAGAGACTAGTCACTGAGGTAACTTAAGGGAGACTGCTTTGAACTGGTAAAAAATCAATGTGAGCTTCCTAAAAAAGTTTCAAAAAAGAACAATGAATCTACAGAAAACTTTGTTTTAATTAACAACCACAGGAAACCATACACAGAATTCAGAAAATGGTTGGAGTCTCTCTTCAAAGAAGTGGACACTACATCTTTTCAAGTGAAAGTCAGAATAACAAAAGATGAAAGTTATGATCTTTGCAAAGGACACACTGAAAATGCTGTTTAAGCTGCACAAAGAAGTATGGCCCTTAAATCAGTAGAAGAAACTTGAGCAATATACCCAGAATTTTAAGAAACTGAATTAAGAAATGAAACATTTCAGGAGGGCAGATCTGGGGAATAGAGCTCAGCACTGCAATTTCTGAACAATTAGATTTCCTGAATGAGCCAAACAAATAAAAGGCACTAAATCAATAAAGACCCAATAATACATTTTTCCAGAACCAATAAGTGATTAGACTTGAAATCGAGAATAGTCATGTGGCCTAATAGAATAATTATGAATATTTGAGGAGCGACTTACCATTTATAAAACAGTTCTCACACTCATACATCTTATCATTTGATTTTTACAACACTGTGAGGTAGACAGAGATTATTATTCTCCCATCTTACGGGTAGAAATTAGGAGGCTAAGTGATTTGCCCAAGGGATATAACTAGTAAGTGAAGAACCGAAGTTCAAGTCCAGGTCTTGCTCTCCAAAGTAGGGGGTCTTATACATATTTTAAATAATAAAGAAGATACACCTGCAATAACACACAAAAAGAGAAGATCACTCTTAAAAGACTATAAATTGGAAATATTATTGCCTTTTCTAGTAGCATAAAAAGAGCTTGTTGGATATGGAACAATGTTACCAAGGATCTGAGAGAGACAGAGAGAGAGAGGAAGAGAAAGTGCCCACCTAATTTTTGACCTTGCCAAACTGCCTTACAGGATGCAACAAAGATTTGTAAGCTCTTCAAGGTCCTGAAAATCTAACCAGTTTCTCATTAATCTTATTCCAACTGGCTCTGAGGACTGCTTCTAACAGAAGTCTGCATTAAACATAGAAACCTAGATAGAAGACATTGACCTGAGTTTCTCTTACAGAAATACATAGGTGAGAACACTATGAAGAAACATTTTTTCTTGGTAAGTATAATTATCATATTCGATGAAACAAAAGTAAGATGTGTCTTGATACCTGTATGGGGCATTGCAAACTGCTCTGACCTTTCTAAGAGAGTTATTTGGCTAAATGTGACATGAACCATTCCTTAGACTCACTACTACCACTCTCTGGGAACTTATCCTAAAGCAATAATTCAAAGAATAAAAAATTATAGATGGTTATACTGATATTCTTTATAATCATGAAAACTTGGAATAAAAACTTAAGAATTGGGTTTTAACCCAAATGAATTTTATGTGGCTATGAAAAATAATGAAAATGAAATGTGTGTATGAAATTAGCAATGGAAGTAGAACTAAACTTTTAACAATACTATGATTAAACAATGAAAAATGTGTGTCTGTAGATAAAAATTGGAATGCAATTTAGAGAAATGACATGAGTTCATTTAGGGTGGTAGGATTGATGCTGAATTTTAAAATTCTTGAAATACTTTCAAATTTATAAATGGTTGAGAAATTGCCAGTGCTGCTGCTGACACACAGGTGATCCCATCCAGGCTAGAGGTTCATGGACTACATCTGGAAGGATAAGAAGCTGCTTATAGTCGCTGCCTCTAAGTAGGGGAAACGGGGACTGGTGGGCCTGGGGAAGAGGGCTAAGAAGTGACTTAATTTCACTCTATATGCTATACTGGTTGATGCCGTTTGAATTTTGCGTCTTGTGCATGTAGCACCAATTAAAACATGCTGTCTAGGCGCAATAAATATACACTGACTATATTTCTGACCTGAAAATTGTCCAAGTGGCCCGATGATAGGACAGCATAGTTAAAATCAGGAGGATGTTGGAAAATCTAGAACATTTGGTAATTGCTACATAAATGGAAGGGCGGAGAGTGGCGATAACACCAAGGCTAGAAAGAGAATAATTGGTGGGGATGAGCCTGCCCGGGAGCCCAAATGAAGCAGCGGAGAACAGGGAGAGTCTTGGGGCTGGGGGCCAAGGGAGCAGAAAGCTCCAAAGCAAACGATGAGCGGAGAGGGAGGCACAGATCGCACAGGAGGAGTGTGTGTGCGGCAAGGAGAGGGGCATGGGGGGGAGGCCAGGGAGGCCGGGACTGCCCTCTGTGGTGTGTGGGGCTGGCTAGACCTTCCGGGTGCATGAAGTGGGGACACCAGGGAAGGTGTCTTGTTCATCTTTGTGCCTTCAGTAAGCCACCCATCATTTTACTCATAGTAGGAAATCAGTGAGTGTTCGATAAAGGAATGGAAGACAATGCTGGTGACTGTGGAGAACAGATGGGCATTAGGGAGCCCACCAAGGGGCTGCTGCCCTAGCCCAGGGTGCGGGGATGAGGGTGTGGGCAAAGGCAGCAGGGGAGGTTGGAGGGGAGGTCACACTCGAGATGTGGAGTCATAGCATTTGGTGACTGACGGGGATGAAGACAAAGCGAAGGTGACTTTATGATATCTAGGTAGGGCGATGGCAAAGCTACTAAAAATTAAAGGAAAACAGGAGGAAGACCAATGTGCTTAAGTTTAGGACAACACACTACAAAGTATCTAGTAGATATAAATGAGTTTTTCCTCTTACTAATTTTGCCTACAAGCAAGGATGTCATTGTTAACACTTCTGATTAACTCACTTGAATCTTTGAGGGGATCAGTAATTGCAATTTCAAGGTAAGATTTAAAAAAAAAATCATGTTAACAGTTTTTGCCCATATATTTTAGGGTATATGTGTTATGTGACATGCCTGAAAAGGCACGCATAGGCAAATTTAAGTTTAAATGTTGAAAATACACAACTATATGTCTGTATACACAACTGTATACTGCTGTATGTTGTGGAGACAAACAGAACTGTCTGACCCTGACACTGGGGCCTCTCCCTGAGTTGCCTGGCAACAAGCCAGTTCTCAGACTCAATGTCCCCAGGTTTCCACATTCTGGAAGCTGTGACATCTGAGAGGATTCCCCTAAACAGTAGGCACCTAAGATTGAGACTGCTTGGTGTATACATCTAAAATGTTTATTCCTCCACAAAAGGCCACTGTTATACATACCTCATTAAATGGAAGAACACCAAGGGGTGGGGGCCTTCTGCAATATGTTCCCATGGCACAGCCATTCATGTGGCCCAAGCACACATTTCTGCCCTGGCTCTGCTGACCCTGCTCCCATGAGTTCCAGCTGCACCCAGTGATGCTGGTTGGTGTCCACCCGGAGCTTGTTACACAAACGGCTGTGCAGTCTTATTCTAGATTCTGAGGAAATAACAACTGATTTCTGTAGATGAGATGGCAAAGTCTGTCCTGTGGCTAGCAGCATTGATGTCCACATCTGCTAGCAGAGGAAAATTTACTGTTTCATCTTATAATGCATGTGTTTTAATCATTTCTACCATCATATTTAATAAAGCTACAAAACTAAATTTAAAGTAGCACGAGGATTTTACAAAGATTTTGTATGATAAACTCCAGCTATATTGCCCCATTTACAGAACCTAAAAGACTGCTATTTGCTTTTCTTATTATTTTCAAGAGAAAAAACTTTAAATCTCTTTCTCAATAGGTCTCCTAAATAATAGCGGCGTATTTTCTCTGTCATGGCATGGAGAGAGGTGCTCTTCTGCTGGCTTTACTGCTGGCTTTATTGATCAGGTTTGAGTTAATGAGAGTGGTCTGTTTGAAGCAGACTTTTGTATGTATGTGTTTGAGGTGAAATTCATGCAAAGAGAGAGGTGGAATAGTCCCCCGGGTTCTTGCTACAACCAAGAAAGTTTTGTCTTTTTTTAGGGAGTGAATGAAAGTAACACTTAAAAATCTTAGTTGGCTTTGTAGTGAGTCCAATCACTGGGGATCAAATAATAACAAAAACCTCATCAATGACATTAACAGGCTTAATATGACTACATTTATATAATTATAAGGACCAGTTGCATTTAAAACGACATTTATTTTTGGTGAAAACTCTAAATGCTTATTAAAGTACTTTGACTTTCTACTTAGTTAGGATACACTTGGTGATGGTAACTACTACCAGAATCAGAGATACCTGAAAGTGTCTCTGAGTATAGTCTGTAAGGAAGGAAAAATGTTTTGAAAAAACTGAAAAGCTATTTGAGAAAGTACAGAATCACAAATCACACAGGAACAAAAAAGGGCCAAAATATAAAAACAGAATGTGTGTATATGTATGTGTGTGCATATATATTATATATCACAGATATTCTGTATGCCTTACACTTTCTTCCTTCTA
>NW_012148186.1:3162850-3166528 GCF_000956105.1 Propithecus coquereli
AGTATCTTGCTAATTAATGTGTCTTGCTTGGGCATATTAAGTATGTAAACTGTAATCCATCTGGACTGAAATGAGCCTTATTAAGATGGAATTCTGTAAGAGTTATTTTTTCCCCTGGTTTGGTACTTCCTGCCTACTATGAACGTGAATTTTTACTATAGTCATTCCTAGGAAATATTCAACAAAAATTCGCAGATAAATTGATCTCAAACCCAATGCAATGTTTGTTAATTTGTTAACAAGGTTACTAATGAGTGTGCTGGTCCAGAAAGGGTATGAAAATGGAGGACTTTTAGTGTTGGCAAATGATGCTTATGTAGGCAGCTAATTTTTACAAAGTATGAACGTTTGCAGTTCCACTTCAACAGTCACCAAAACACTGAGTGCACACCAGTTGTTGGGAAGGAAGTGTTGTTGGGAAGGAAGTCCGTGGTAGGACTCCTGAGGTGACAGGACTGCAGACTCTTAGGCCAAGGAAAAACAACACTTCTCAGAAGCAAATGACAGAGGGCTGAAGTGTAGCCAATAGTGGGAATGACAAGATTTTACCCCCAAGTTATGTTAGGGCTAATAACAAGAAAGCATCAATGGCACTGAGCCCACTGGGGGATGGCTGCCAGGTAATGAGATCTGAATTTTGAGCTTCCTAAAGCCAGTGGTTTTTCTCAAATGCACACGAATCTGCTCATTTCTTAGTTTTGGTTCAAGTCTTTTTTTTTTTTTTACTCCCTTAAACAAAGGGTTCTTGGATTTGAAGTTGATTAAGAATGACTAAAATAAAATATAGCATGTATTGTCTTTCAGCCCCAAGTTGTCTGACACCACTGGGTGTACTGCAATTCTAGTGCTAACGACCTGGAGTTAGTGCAGACCCCTAAGTTAAGGGCTCAGTCCTCTGTAAGACTTCCCTCACTTTAGGCACCAGCTGCAATTCAGAGATCTCCAGGCCACCTGCACTTCTGACCAACTGGCTACAAATTTGGGAGTTCCCACAACTTCAGGTTCAATAATTCACTAGAATGACTCACAGAACTAAGGAAAGTTTGTATGATTATATTAGGTAGATAGCGAGGGATTCTGGGTCTCCTAGGGACGAAAGTGGTGCTGTTGCCTTGGTGCAATTGCCCCACCTGGGAAGAAGGACAAGGGTAGGCTCCAGGCCCCCATCTTGATCCTGCTCCACCCTAATCCTCTCCTGAGCGCTGCCATACCTGGGGGAGGAGGGAATACCCTATGAATCAGCCAATCATAACTCAGCGCGCCAGCTACAAAAGAATGCAGAGGACTCTCTAGCCCACAGGCCAAGCAGCATAGGTACCAGAGGAAGTGACCTAGAACACGTCGCATGTGTAGTAAGACTCAGGTCATGCAACTCCCAGCTGTCCAATCAGAGTGGTTCCATGGTGACGTCTGAGCCACTAGGGAGGTCCCAATCTGGGCACTATAAAACAAAAGACAGACCATAACCAAGTCCCTTTTTTTGCACCCCTCCTTTTGCTCTCCCTTTGCCATGACAGTGGGTCCAGTTGTCATCTGTGGCATATGTATCACACTCTATAAACCTATTTCTTGCTCTTGCTCTATAATACTATCTTTCTCTCATCAATAAATCTCATTTTTGTGCTTGCCTTACTTTGGTGTGGTCATTCTTTGGCCACGAGCACACCAAGAACCAACATTTCAGACTGAAACCTGACAATTGTATGATTACAATTTTATTATAAAGGATATAGATCAGGAGCATCCAAAGGAAGTGACACATGGGGCAAGATCTGGGAGAGTCTAGAACATGGAGCTTCTGTGCCCTCTCCCATGGAATCAGGGAGCTGTCACCCTCCTGGCACATCGATGTGTCCACCCACTAGGAAGCTCCACTGAGCTTTGGCGTCCAGAGTTTTCACTGGGGTTACATTGCATAGGCACAGTTAATTCAATCATCAGCCAAGTTACTGAACTCAATCTCCAGCCCTTCTCCCCTCTCCAGAGGTCAGACTGGGCTGATATCAAAGTCCCAACCTTCTAACCACATGGTTGGTCTTTCTGGTGAATAGTCCCTATCCTGAAGCTATCTAAGGGCTCACTGTTATTGAAACTGCAAGGGAGTTTCAGCCTAGGTCCAGTTACTCATTGTACAAAGATCCAGTTACTGAGCCAATGAGGATTGCCAAAGAAGAAAGGAATTTTTTTTTTTTTTGAGTCAGAGCCGAATCACCTGGGCTAGAGTGCTGTGGTATCAGCCTAGCTCACAGCAACCTCAAACTCCTGGGCTCAAGCGATTCTCCTGCCTCAGCCACCTGAGTAGCTGGGGCTGGGATTACAGATGCACACCACCATGCCTGGCTAATTTTTCTGTTTTTAGTAGAGATGGGAACTTGCTCTTGCTTGGGTTGGTCTTGAACTCCTGGCCTCAAGGGATCCTCCAGCCCCGGCCTTCCAGAATGCTAGGATTACAAGCATGAGCCAGGAAGCTGGCCTGAAAGGCATTTTTTTTAATACCGAAGTGAAGAGAATGGGAGAAGCTGCCTCAAAACTGTCTCAAGGAGGGGCCATGTGCCTTGGGGAAGGTTGTAGGGAGTGGTCAGTTTTGGCAGCAGGAAGTCTGCTTGTGTCCTCCATACTAGCTGTTTGTGCTCATGGTTGTATCCCTGCCCCCAGCACCTATGTCCTGGTACACGAGGATGCTCAACATACCTTTGCTGGATAAATTAATAAACTGGTTCCCAATTCATCCCCAGGGAATTGACCAAAACCCTGACCCCAGTATGGCTGAGAGAATAGTGTTTGCCCTGCCTGGATGTCCCTTGTCCTTATGTTTGCCATGTTCTGCTTGTTGTTATTCCAGGTGTCTCTCATTATTCCTGTCCCATGTCAGTCTGTGCAGAGCTCCATCTGATGTTGGGGACTGTGCTTATGCACTTGCTCACAGTTTGCATTTCCAGAGTCCTTATCAGTCATATTCCTGAGGTGACTCTAATGCATTCTACAAAATTCCTGCTGCTAATTTATTAATCTGGAGATGGCTTCTGGCTCTCTGTGGTATGGGGATCCTGCCTATGCCACTGCTCTGCTGTGAGCCTTCTTACAAAGTCTGCTTCTTTGTGCCACAGCCTAGCCTTGTGTGTTAACTGCTGTGCCCTTCCACGCTGCTCCTCACTTTCATTCTGTGATATTTCCTGTATAACACCATTAAGCCTCTCATGGCCTGTCGCTACCCCTGGGGTTGTTTCCACTGAAAGGTTTTATGCCCACTGTCAGGTGGATTAATCTTGATAAATATAATAATTCTGTTGGAAGGATATAGGAAACAGACACAGAGGAATTAAATGAATTTTATCTGAGAACACGGAGCAAGTTGGTAAAATAACCGGAATTAGAATGCCAAATTCCTGACCTCATATCTGTTTTTTCCACTCTACCCTGAATTGACTCATATTTGTGAGCAAATGAATAGAAAATTTTGTTGATTATCTTTTCATCCATCAAAATGTTTGGAATCATAGCAAACTATGATACTACCTCATTTGATTCTTGAACTGCAGAAACTGGAAGAAGCAATTAATAGCAATAAGCTTGACTTTTCTTAACTTTCCCTTTCAGAAGTTCTGAACAAAGAGAACAAGGAATCCATATCACCCAAAAGCTTCAGTTAAAGGGAACTTGATTTCAGATATTAAAATT
>NW_012148186.1:3167198-3178282 GCF_000956105.1 Propithecus coquereli
TTTCCAAGTCTTTACATGTTGTTTTCTCAATCTTTTCTTGTCATCAATGGAGGCAGATGGTAAAGCAGTTTAGCTCTGTGTCCCTTTCCTCTGTTGGCCCCTGTACTGGGTGTCTTCTCTTTGCCCCTCCAGACCTACTTCCTACTGGTGCGCTCCAGACAGGGATGCTGGCCGGAGTGAATTTCATCTGCAGACTCATGCTTTCTGACTTCTGGTTGGGTTTGGCTAAAGGACATCAGCAGGAGATGAGGGCAGGTGCGGAGTGAGGTGGGGGTGTTTATTGCTGCAACCAGCTCCCTTCCAGTTTAGAGGGACGGCTGCACCCCACTTCTAATAGGTGGCCCTTTCCCTGTAGCTCTTCTCTCTGCTGGGTGGCCAGCATCTCCCTCCCCTGAAACCCTTCAGGGCTGGAGATAGCAACCAAGGTATTGCACTGTCCCTTGTTAGTTTCCTAAGTCCTGCCTACACCTTTGTAAATAGACCCTTTATTAGGATCTCCTCAATGAGCCAGTTTGCATGAGACATCAGTTTGTTGTCGGGACTCTGATTGACAGTACTTTGTTGTGTTTCTCCCTCTCTTTCTGCTCTCTTATTCTCCTTTGCCCCATTCCTCTCCTCCAGTTTACTTCCTTGGTCTGCCAATTTTTCTTTCTATCCCTATCTCCTCTCTCTGATCTTCATTTTCTCTCTGTCATTTGCATCCGTGCTTTTCTTTAAAGTAATACTGCATTTATTTACCTTATTTAGGGATGGAGATGAGCTTCAATTAATGAAAAGCTTAAATACTTTGAAAAATATAATAGCAATATATTGTTGCTTCTGGGAGTGTAAAATGGTACAACTACTTTGGAAAACAATTTGACAGTTTCTTAAAAAGTAAAATACATATCTACTGCATGATCTAGCCATTCCACTTGTAGGTATTTACCCAAGAAAATTGAAAAGCTACAAGGACTTTTACATGAATGTCTATAGAAGCTTTATTTAAAATAGCCAAGAAATAGAAAAAGCCCAAATGCCTACCAACAGGTGAGCGTATAAATGAATTGTGGTATACCTATGCAATGGAATACCGCTTAGCAGCAAAAGGGAATGAACTATTGATATGCACAGCTACATGCGTGAGTCTCAAATAACTAGGCTGAGTGAAAGAAGCCAGACCAAAAAAAAAGTACATACTACGTGATTCCATTTATATGAAATCAACTAATTCATAGTGACAGAAAACAGACCAGTGGTCGCCTGGAAGGTGGGGGCTCAGGGAAGGCCAGGAGTTAGAGATTATGATGTGCGTAAGTTAACTTTGGAGCTAACGAATAGGTAACTATCTTGACTATAATGATAGTTTCATGCATGTATACATATGTCAAAACTTATCAAATTGTACACTTTAAATACATACAGTTTATTTATATGTGTCAGTTATATCTCAATAAAGCTGTTAGAAGTAACACAAAATCATGGCCTTAAAGGTGATATATTAATTTCCTGTTGCTGCTGTAACAAATTACCACAAACTTAGTGGCTTAAAACAGTATAAATTTATTCTCTTACAGTTCTGGAGGTCAGAAGTCCAGGATCAGTCTCCCTGGGCTGGTTTCTTTTGGAGGGTCCATTTCCTTGTATTTTTCAATGTTTAGTTGCCACCTGTATTCCTTGACTGTGGCCCCCTTCCTCATCTTCAAAGTGCATGACTTCAACCTCCGCATCACATCACCTTCTCTCTGCAGTAAGATCACCTCCTTCTCTCTTCTTCCTCTTATAAGTACATTTATTACAATATAAGTACATTGCGATTATATTTGTTACTGAAAGCTCAGCACTTCTTCTTGAGGCCACATCAGAAGAACGAGAACAAGTGTTTTGAGGAGAAGGAAAGAGACATTTTATTATTTTGCCAGCAAAGGAGGAGGATGGAGACTCCTGTGTGAAATGCCATCATTCTCCTAATAAGCAGAAACACAGAGCTTTGAAAGGATGGGTTCTCAGCTTCAGGCAATTACTGTTCAACTACAATTGATGATCCTGATTGACTATCCCGTGACCTCCACCCAGGACTTCCCTTTACCAGGTTGGGCTCCTTTAGCACAAATAACAAAGGACATTACCCTGCCCCTCTCAACCACTGGCCTGAGGCAGGGATGCAGGTTTTAGTTCTCAAAAAGGAGCAGAGGATGTTTTAAAGAGACAGAAAATATTTTAGTCGTTTTTTCAGGCCGTTCCCTCTGTTACACATTTAGGGCCCACCCAGATAACTCTGGATAATCTCCCCATCTCAAGATCCTTAACTTAAGCACATCTGCAAAGTCCTTTTTGCCACATCAGAAAACATTCACAGGTTCTGGGGATTAATGTGGTTATCCTTGGGGCCATTATTCCATCTATGACAGATGGCATATTGTTCACTCTGCGAAAATGCGTATTCCTTAGTATCTGGGAATGGCGTGTCTCTTTCTGCTTTGCACTGAAGTATTTAGAAGTATAAAAAAAGGGAACAACTTCCAGGTTGGATACAATCTGAACAACCTCACTGTGCAGAAATCATTAGCTGTTTTATTTCTTGTGTGGGATTATTAGGCATCCCCAGTGTAGCGGCCTAAATGTTTCAAGCCCATTCTCATATGGGCTATGCTTTTTGTCTAAAGAAAGGGCTTAGGCAGCCAGGGGAAGGATGACCCTTGAGACAGTTGTTACCGTTTTGTGCAGAGCTAATCCTTATCTTACAGGCTTTGGTCTGCTCTTTGTTAATTCATCTCTGATAATATCCCCGGTCTGACCAGTGAGATGCTGGGAACATCCTCACGACCTGATTACCCTGTAGAAGGCAAACATCCGGGCCCATATGTGGAGTACTTCTAGGGAAGCTGTTGAGACCGGGCTCTCATTCCTAAAGCAGGATAGACACTTGGACTTTGTTACCCTGGACCCTGGCCTCAGTGAACCTTTTCAGCAAAGCAGGGAGGCTTGAGATAGGGTATATTTATGCAAGGCGGGGATGCAGTGAGAGAGATTTTGCCTCTTACAAAGCCCTGCAGGCGTACCGGATGGAGTCAGAGTGAGGCCGTGGCTGCCCATACCCTCTGGGGTGGCTGCCACTTGTCTGAACTCCGGTCCACACCCGCAGTAGGTCCAATTTGTGGAAGCAGCCCTGCCCAAACGGAAAATGTTTCCAGACTGGGAGTTCTCCAGTATGATCTTGAAGGTGCTCAGGGAATTTCACCCCACAATTTGACTGCTTGGTATAAACAGTATTTTGAATTAAAGGCCCTTAGAGATCAATAGGCTTTGGAAGGAACTTTCCTTCTATCTGTATAAGATCAGACAGACCCATCAAATAGGACTAGGACAATTGCCTTTCCTTCCCTTTCCTGTTTTTTTAATATATTGCAGGAAAGATGAAGAATGAAAACAGACCTGGCCCAACCCACTTTAAAGAAAATACCTGTCTCTCAGGCTAAGTTAATTTCCAAAGAGAATCATTTATAAGTCAATCTGTTTTCCCCATCCATTCATTCTCCCAAATATCTATCTATTCATCCTACCTAGTAACCATTTATTACCCCTAAACAGAATTACCTATATTCCTCATCTCCCCACCCCTCTAAGATGAGGGTATATAAATTTCTGGACCCTATTGGGATATTGGGTAATTACTCTATGATTCTCCTGTATGCATGGTAAATAAATTCTTTCTCTTATTAATCTGCCTTATTGTGGGCTGATCTTTCAGTGAACCTTCTAGGGCTAAGAGAGGGTTTCCCATCACCTCCACAGTTTGTTGTAGCCACTAGGATCTTTGAAGCCCTCTGCTCTTCTGAAAGCCACAGTAAGGAGAATCTGAACTCTGACCAGCTGACAACATGGTAAGACACCTTAACTTACCAATCAGATATCCCATTTTCCCCTGTCTCTCTGTGGGCTCTGGTTGAGCAGACAGTGAAGATCATTGTCTCTTTTGCCTTTCCAAACTTAAGATTAATGAGAGAAAAAGTTTTTCTAAGTAACTAGTCTTGGTATAGTGACTCTGGTATATTTTTTGGGATTTTGTGATATGAATATTCATATTGTCTGATCCCTCTCCTCTCAGAAATAGCCTTTTGTTGTTTTCTGTGTTGTCCTGTCATAAAGAGGGATACCATAGGGTAGAACACAGGCCCAGCGCCCCTACAAGCTTGCCGTTCCAGCTGGCCCTGCAGGCTAGCCAGTTGCATGGTTCTGACTAGACCGGCGTCTATTAAAGACAAACTTCACTGCAGATCCCCAGATGGGGGTAACCATCTGAGCTTCCCCTTTTGTCCTGTTATATGTCCCTGAGCTTGTCTTGTGACTGAGTGGGAATTTTCTCCTCAGTCTCCGCCATTGGGGAGCATGTTTTCTCAGGAACATGCCAGGTGGCCAGTCTGAAAACATCAGGGGTTGGAGACACGTAAGATTCCAAGCAGTGCATTATTTGTACCAAATGTGTCAAGCTCTGGGGGAGTCTTTGTCTTAAAAGGTCCTATCCACTTTGTTTATCTTAAGTCTATTTCTGAGAGTGGATTTTTGGGAATCATGGGAACTGCCTCTTCTATGCCCTCTCCAGGCTAAACCTGAAAAATTACCACCCGGGCTTTCTATGAAGAAGATTGGATTGAGTCACTTTTGGAATAAATATACCATTGAGAATTCTAATTTTTAATGGCCAAAAGATGGATCCTTTAAATTAAAAGACTTATAAATTTTTAAAAAATAAGTTTTAGGTATCTCTTATTCTAAACAATTGCCTTATTTGTATTAATGGAGGAATTAGATTAAAAGAAAGACACATAATGTGACTAGCATTAAAAATTCTCTCAAGAAATTAAAGAGCAAAATCTGACCTAAAAGAAAAAGGAAAAAAAAACACCGTATACTGCCCCAGCAGGAACAGCAATAAAATCCAGTTCACTTTGTAACCTAGGGGTTAAAGTTCTGTGCTTGTACTGCAACAGCCTAGGTTTGATTCCCAGGCAGGGAATGCCATGTTCTGGTTTGATATTTATATAGCTTTGGCCATTTATTTATTCTTTTCCCTTCTGCGCACAGCTTTTGATTTCTTGTATTCTGTCGAGGCATACGGGGCTTTTAGACATTTATGTATAAATGGTGAGCTAAAAAGCTGAGACCCTAGAAATATGGCTGGACAAAAAATGTGGGTTATACCTCATTTATGGCTATCGAGACTTGACCTTCTTTGAGCTGTTTTTATGGCTTTTCTGGATCTTATAAAAACTGTTCTCCCCTTCTTTGGAGATATCTCTTGCTTCCTTAATTAAGTTATAACCTTAGTTAAGGCTTACTGATTTCATTTAAAAAGGTATTTTAGTAAAAAGGTCAAAAGCAAAAATGTCAGCTGTTTGTCCTGGCTAAAGTCTGCTCTGGTCATCTTCACTCCTCCCTACTCCTTGCTCTTTGCCGATCATGGGGTTTTGGCCATCAAAGGTGGCTGACTGTTCAGACTGTTTAAGTAAGGCCAACGTTGAGCTATAACCAAGCTGGCTGTTTCTACGCTTCCATTTTCTGTGTGTCACTTTCTCTTTTCTGTCCATGAATCTTCTCCAGTGTTGGAGTCTCTCTGAACCTGTTCTGGTTTGGCTGCCCAATTCAGGAATTGTTCTTTGCTCAATTAAACTCTGTTAAATTTAATTTGTCAGAGGTAGGTTCTGAAACAGAGCTACTGAGACGCCCGGGAGCACCATAAGTCCACGCGAGGCACCCACCAGGCCCCTTGTGTCTGTTGTTCTCTCGCTGCAACTGGAGCTCTTGAGTAAGTTCTCTCTTGGATTCCAAATCTCTACAGATTTGTGTGTTGAGCTCTCTGAGTTTGTCTGAGCAAATTTTTGATCCTAAGTGGGTTCAGAGGTTGTGACAGAAACTGAAGTAGGTCCAGGATCAGACTGGATCCAATAATCATTGGCTTAGATCCAGTTACAGGCCTCAAGTGTCTGAGTCAGACAGAAACTAACAGTAAATGGCAATACTACAGGGGGTGCAAACTACAACTTTTAGGAATACAGAGATTTCTGCGTTCTATCCCTTCGTTCCTTTTTCTTGTGTGCCTGAGTAAGGAAAAATCATTGTCTAAATTGATCATGGAGACCTGAGAGCCCAAGCCAAGACTCAAGGTGAAAATAGGATCCTTAATTTCTGAAGAACTCTACTTTCTGGCTACGCCTGCCTACACACATAGAAGTATTAGGCCCTGGAAGCAGCAAACACAGAAATGGCAATTGTTGCCTAGCTAATAATTGCTTAAAACAATAAAATAGGTAGTTAAAATATTGATGGTCTGAATAAAAAAATTACAATATTTAAGAGCTGGCAAATAAAAATTCTTTGTAAGAGTTATAAGATCTGCTTCTGTCTGTATGTCTATGTGTCTGTATATGTGTCATGTGTATGTGATATTTCACCACCAAAATATGTAAAAGAACTCTAATTAATTAGCTTAAAAAAGCACTTAAATACTTTATCAAGATAGAAACTAACTCATGCCTTTTAGTTCACATAACTTTAATAATACAGTAATTGACCTCTGCTCAACTTTCTTTTCGATTTCGTTGCACCCTGACTCAGTTTCTCTTTAGGTTCACCTTCAAAGGGAAACAATGTGGACCTGAATACCTCAGAGATACTCTGAGTCTCCTTAAATATTCTCTCAAATTCTCAAAGCTGATTGAGACTCTATAACCTTTACCCAGGGATCCACTCTTATTCAGTATGTTGATGGTCTTTTGCTCTGTAAACAGGGTGCCCTCTTAAACTCCCTTATTCTTTTAAAGACTCTAGCTGAACGAGGCCATAAAGCCTCTAGGTCAAAACTCCAGTGGGTAGAGACAACTGTTACTTACTCAGGACATGAAATATCTCAGGGCATTCAAAAGCTCACCCCAAAATGCCTTGAGTCAATTTTGTCACAGCCCTCACCAGAACTTGCACACTGGCAAAAGGAAAAGCTGCCACTATTTACACAAACTCCAAATACGCCTTTGCAGTCTGTCATGCAGTTGGCACAATTAGGAAATCTTATAATTTCTGAACTTCTGCAGAGACTCTTTTGCCAATGGGCCCATAATTGCTGCCCTATTACAAGCTATTCACCTTCCTTCTAAGATGACTTTTGTTCATTGCCCAGCCCACACTAAGGAAGCGGATGCTGTATCTCTAGGAAATGATAGGACAGGCAGGGCTGCTAAATATGTGGCCCCAAATGGCCCTCCCTATCCTTCGCCTGCTCAATTTATTACCCTGTCCTCATCGTGGCTGATATTATTGATCATCAGGCTAATGCCCCACAATCCAAAAAGGATAAATAGATACAAAAGGGTACTAAACAATTACCAGATGTATTATTTATTGGGCCAAACAGACTCCCTGTGGCCTCTTTTTAAACTTTTTGACTTGCACTTATCTCCCATTAGATGGGATGTAATTGCAAAGGGGGATAACTAAGGAAAAAATACATAGTTGTTACTTCTCTGGGGTCTACAAAATCTCTGACCAACTTATTTCCCAGTGTACAGTTTGTAAATCTCACCAAATCTCTGGACGAAACCAACACTCTCCAGGAAGCCCCCAAAGGCCCAGACTGCTCCTTGCAGCTCTCCAAATTGATTTTATGGATTTATTAATACTTCCAGCTTTAAGCTTTTCTCACTGTTTGGTTATTATTTGCATGTTTAGTGGGTGGACTAAATGCAATTCAAGTAGGTGTGCTCATGCTACAACAGTGGTAAAGAAATTAGTAACTGAGATTATTCCTCATTTTGGTATTTCTTAATGGATTGAGTCAGATCAAAGGACTCATTTTATAGCAGAAATAAACCACTTGCTTGCAAAGGCTCTGGGGTACTTATTAAAATTTCACACCCCATATCATCCCCAATTCTCAGGGCAAGAGGAATGTGAAAACCTAGACATAAAAAGGACTTTGGGAAAAGTCTGCCAAGATACTGGACTTAAATGGCCAGAAGTATTGCCTTTGGCCCTTATAAAAATCTGGAATACTCCAAATAAGAGACATGGATTAACCCCTTTTGAAATAGTGTTCAGTCACCCCATGCCTACTGACACCTCTAAACCACCTATTCCTGGGCCGACTGAACACCATGGGGGTTTAAGTGAACAATTCACTACCATGAGTAGCTACACATAGACGTTAACTAACATGCTTGCGGCATGTCATCAGCAGGTGAAAGGAGCCTGGCCTCCGCAACCGACAGGCCTTGCCATCCTATTTGACCAAGAGATCATGTGCGCGTCAAAGTTTTTAGAAGAAGACATGTGTCACCTTGCTGGGAAGGCCCTTATGACGTACTGTTAACCACCTACACTGCTGTCAAAATAAAAGAAAATCTTCCTGTATTCATGCGAGCCACACCAAACTAACTATACTGAGACAATTGAAGTGCCACATTTATTCTTTTTTTCTTTATATAATTTTTTAATTTTTTCTTTACCCTGCAAGCATGCCTCGATGAAGTACCACATTTAAAAGTGACCTGAAAGTAAGGATTTCCAGGATCAGTTCCTAGGCCGCTGAAGCAGACGTCTTCACAAAGTAGACAGCTTTTTCTCAAGATTGTGGATCAAGAAACCCTATTTTTTCATCTAAAAACTCCTTTTTTCCCTTTTTATCCCCAGCCCCCCAAAAAGGGTCCTTGTAAAACACTTCTTTTAAGTCTCCCCCTTTGAGGACTGCACATTGGAAGCTGATTGAAGACTGCCTCTACCTATCCCATTTTCCCTTTTCATCTGCCACTATGAGTCTTCTTTCAAAGTGTGACTTGCCCTTACTATCCCTTACTGTTTTTCCAGCAGGTCAGGCACGGACCCGGCATCCTTTGCACCGGTCTTTCAAACCCTGGCCACATTAACTAATCAATCTAATTGCTGGTTATGCCAACATCTAGATCATGCAAAGGAACCTGGATTCATTTTTGTTTCTGCCAATGTGAGTGCTTGGTGGAACCAGTCTGGAAGATGGATGTGTGACAAGATGTGGCATCCACAACCAGAAGAAAACCATCATGATGCTTCTCCTGTTGGTGAGTCAACTGGGCACAGAAAAACCTCTATGGAAGCTCAAGAACTGTTTTTTGCTCAGGTAAAGTCACTAGAAAGAAGATTTTTATCTTTTCTGGGTGACACACAGGGGAATATTGTGAAACAACGCTATGGTTTAATTCCACAGGTGACATTCTTGCACCTCTTACAAAGATCATAGATGGTGCTGACATTAACTCTCATGATGTCAGTGCTTGTCAGATCACCACATGATATGGGTGGCTCACAAGCCAGGCCTGTGCAACTTGGGGTAGCTCACTTCCTCCCCTTGGTAAGTTGCCAGGCACTAAAGATTACATGTAAATGGACCAAAAGTCTGGACTGACTTGCACAGGTGGCAAAACCAAACCCTATAATTGCCAGAACCAGGTTAAAGATCTTTTATTTAAAATATTTCACCTGTTCTGTTCCCATAGACTGATAAGAGCACGTAGACATTGCAGATGTGAAAGTGCCAATGAGGAAGAAAAGGCAAACTCCAGAGTGGGGAGGGGTGTCATAGGTTCCAGCCTGACCCCATCTGTAAATAACACTAGGCTTTTTATCTTGTGTGGTGATGAAGTATACTAGTGGTTCCCACCCAGATGGTCAGGACGCTGTGGACTTGTTTATCTAACACCCTCTGTTACCAGGTACTCCAATTTAAATGCCAGCCAAATGATAAACTTGGGCTCTTTGGTTCATAAAGTGGTACCACACAAATGTACTAGACACACATTATAGAAAACCCACCTGTATATCACAATTATAAGTTCTTTTCCATGCTCAGCACTCTTTTCCCAGCATCTGAAATTATGAAATTGAAAAGGCAGTTTTGAATCTCTCCATGGTAATAGAACAAGAGTTCAACATCACCATGCAAGCACCGGGAGCACTTCAGACAGAAGCCAACAGCCTCTGTTGTATTTCAAAACTGCCACGTCCTGGATGCCCTGACAGCCCAACAGGGAGTTGCTTGTGTGATTATTGGTGAAAAATTCTGTTTCTGTGTAAACAGCTCAGGGCAAGTAGAGGCTGATCTATACCTGTTAAAAGACAAGATAAACATTCTCCATCAGATTTATGAAGCAAAACCATTGTATTACTCTTACCTATTCCCAGGAATGGGAGACTGGTTTAATGGGGTGTGGGGATATGTGCTAAGATCTGTTCTTTTCTACTTATTCATTCTTATTCTAATCTATGTTCTTGTCTCCCTTTTCAGATCTCTTGTTACTTGACTACTAACCAGATCTTTCTCTCCACAGCCACTGACTCAGCTTTTAATGTATGAAACTTCGAGGGAAGTTCCAGACAGGGCAAATGAAGGAGCTCATGGAATTTCACCCCAAAACATGACTCCTTGGTATAAAGAGTATTTTGAATTAAAGGCTCTTAGACATCAACAGACTTTGGAAGGAGCTTTCCCTCTATCTACATAAAATCAGACAGACCCATCAAAAAGAACAATTTCCTTTCCTTCGCCTTCCTGTCTCCCAATATACTGCAGGAAAGAAGATCAAGAATGCAACCAGACTTGGTCCAACCCATCAAATTAATTTCCAAAGAGAATCATTTATAAGTCACTCTGTTTTCCCCATCCATTCATTCTCCCAAGTATTTATTCATCATCCCTAGTAACCATTTATTGCCCCTAAACAGAATTACCTATATTCCTCATCTCCCCCTCCCCTCTAAAAGGAGAATATATAAATTTCTGGACTCCACTGGATAATCACTCTGTGGTTCTTCTCATATGCATGGTAAATAAATCTCTTTCTCTTATTAATCTGCCTTATTGTGAGTTGATCTTTCAGCAACCTTCTGGGACAAAGGGGAAATTTTCTCTCACCCCCACAATTACCTTCCAAAGGGAGAGAGTGACAAAGAAATGACAAATATAGGACTTGAATATAGACTGAGGATAGCTAGTGGTTTAGCCTTGGGTGCCTCCAGCAATGCCTTTGAAGCTCACTGAGTGGTTCTTAGTCTGTAGATTGAGGGAGACAGCCCACATTTAC
>NW_012148186.1:3178862-3180684 GCF_000956105.1 Propithecus coquereli
TTTATGTGCTAGGAAGATGATGACTCCTCTGAGAATCTGTTAGCAATGATCATTTTGTTCCTCTTTCTTTTGTGTGTAGGTGGGTGGGGTCAGGCAGGAGAAACCATGTCAGAGAAGAGCAGTAAGTCACAGTCTGCCTCTTAGATGAGCATCTCACTTCCCACCCAGTTTCACCAGTTGCCACATTTTCAATAGTCAATCATATTTCTATGTTTTCATTAAAAAATAAAAGAATAGATTCTTATTATAAAATATAGAGTGAAAATAAAAGCCTTTTATTTTATTCTTCCAGTCTACTCCCTTCCCAGAAATATCTGTCACTGTTGATTTGGGGAATGTCCACCTCTCTATATGCAGTGTTTCAAAATATTTGACACTACTTTCTCCAAAAGGTGGAGCTGAATTTCCTTCACCTTAACTGTGGAATGTGCTTAGCGACATACTTTTAAAGTATAGCGTATGGCAGGAATGATGATGTATGATGAGAGATTAGGATAAAAGTGGTGTTGAGTCTTCCTGCTCTTTCTTGTTTTCTCAGACACCTGCTCTGGGGGAAGCCAGGCACCATGTTGTGAGGACACCCAAGTAGACCTGAGGAGAGCCCTGTGTGTCCAGGAACCAAGGCCTCCTGCGGACAGCCCATGAGTGAGTCATAAAGAAATTATGGTAATACATTCTACCATCTGTGAGGGCATAGGCTCCCAGCTGTCAGGGGCACTCTGCAACTCAGGATTCCCAGGGATGGAAAAGTGAGAGAGGACAGAGCCCATAATCCCCAGGCACAATTTTATATTGACAAAAAGTACCTAAGGGTACTCACAGGTATGTCTAGTTTCAGTAGCTTGGGTTATGTGGTGGTTGCTGATATTTGCTGTCCAGATCAACCTTCAGGATTAGAGGATTTATTACTCCACCTTCTGGGAGTGCTGCTCACAGAAAGTCCTCTATAATCAATACCTGCAGTGATTTCCTAAAATGAAGAGAGCCATCAGGCCCAGGGCAGCCCACATCCTGGGAGTAATTAATGAGTGGTATAGAGCCCAGCCCTTTCACCCCGACTCATGAGAGCTCTGAAGGGTCATCCCATCTTCAGAACTCCCTGCAGATTTGGCCAAGGCATTCCATTGACACTGCATTGCAGCTAACCTTCATCCTCTTCCCATCCCCGCTTCCCTCCCTTCCCTCTCACAGGCATTGGTACCAAAAGCACTCCCTAGTAAACCTCATGCATGTTAATCTCCATCTCCAATTCTGCTTCCTGGGAAACCCAAGCAGGGACAGTGGGTACCAGGAGGGTTCTAAGAAAACAGATGATGAGACAGGGTCTTAGAGCCGGATTACTGGCCACCAGCTGCCGTCATCGTGCAGTACAAGCTGTGATGATGTGTACTTGTGGAAGGGAATGCATTAACTGGTGCAAGACATCAGGCATTGGAGAGATAGGGGGGAAATGGTAACTATATTGATGCTCTAGAAAAAGATAACAAAAAGCTGAAAGTAATTAATCAGTTATTAAAAGCTAAGTGTCTAAGCTGGAGGATCTTTTTGGAGGCATATAAAAAGGCTCTTCTCTCCTGTAGCCAGAGGACAGAGAAAGTTGAGAATCAGGCTCTGGGCTTAACCATAAGAGTAGTGGAGCTCCAAAGAAGGTTAAACTCCCAACTTGGCAGGTCTCCTATGCCAAGGACAGGGCCCTGGGTGGGAAAGAATGAGACCCTGACACATACCAGAGTTAACACCCCCAAATCTTGACTCTCCACTTTCCCCTGGGAACTGAGGAGTGGAAGCAAGAGTGGTCCTGTTGCTGGGCGAGGTGGCTCAC
>NW_012148186.1:3182131-3189080 GCF_000956105.1 Propithecus coquereli
TCGTGATAAGCACACATGGTTATCATTTTCACCTGAAATGAGATAATATATGTCCCATTCTTGATGGTTGTTAAACAAGAGAGCTTGCACACACATATAAGAAGTTGAAAACTACAGCAGAATGTTCCTTGCTTTCCTATGAGAGGTAGGATACTCTTTCACAGAAATCCAAAATTTTCTAGGACAGATCAGTGAATCTCATGGGATTTACTTCAATTCACAAGGTTCTTCCTCTTTTCTTAAAGTCAAGTTCTCAGGATGAGCAGAATATCCAGATTCAGAGACAGGATCCTTCCCCCAGCCATGTGTTTGCATGGAAGGGAAGGAAAATACTGTTAAATTTTTTCTGTAGTTTTCCTGGTGGTTTTCAATAAGACTTGAGACTTGTTGTATAGGAAAGAATTTAATCTTGTCCAAAAAGAGGTCTGGGCTTTGCCCTCAGCCTCTGGGAGGTGATCTCTAAGCCCTTGGGATATTCTGCCTGACAGGGTGTCTTTGTTTGCCCTGGGGCCTTGGGCCAGCCAGACAGTAACATTGTGATGGATGGTGGGGGCTTTGCCTCACACAGCACGTGTCAGTTGACCTCCTGAGGGGCTAGAAACTGACATCAGCCACTGGGCAGTCAAGCAAGCCTACCCGATGGGGTTCCAATAAAGACTGTAGACACGGAGCATTGGGTGAGCTTCCCTGGTTTGCAATACTCAGTGTGCACCGTCATGTACCCACGCCAAGAAAGTGATATTACCCTGACTCCACAGGAAGAAGACAATGAGAAGATCCACGCTGGGTAATTGTCCTGGACTCTGCCCAGGTGTCTCTTCCTGTAGCCGATTTTAATCTGTGGTCTCCTTTGCCCATAATAAACTGTAACTGTGAGTATAATCACTTTAAGTGAGTTCTGTGAGTCCTTCTAACAAATGGTTGAACCTAAGTGTAGTCTTGGGGATCCCCACACTTGCAATTGATGTCAGAAGTGAGAGCAGTCTTATGAACTATTCCCCCAACTTCATAGTTGGGTAACTTTTGCAGTTGGCATCTGGATTGGCATTCACTAGATCAACCCTGACTCACTGATACATGTGGTTTGGGAAGAAAAAGGATGTGAGGGCAGGTATTGATGAACATTTAATTCCTAGGTGGCTATCCGGTCATCCATGCTGTGGAACTGTATCTGCACTGTGATCAGTTACTAGAGGTAAAAGTTACCAATGGAATTTAGAAGTGGTAGATCCAACTCCCAAGGAGTTGTCTTATTTGATATGTAAAGAAATGTAAAATAACAAGAAATAAGCCAAATATGCAATCCTTAGATCATTGTTACCTGTAATAGCTAAAGTGAAAGTGAAAGAGAGTGTTGGGCTGGATCCTGATGCTGGGCCAAGCTCAGATTTCAGCCAGCCTGAGCTATGGCCACTGGCCTCAGGGTCACTTCCAAAGGGAAAAACATGCTGGGACAACAGACAGCATGTCTACAGCCCCTGGCCACCAGAAAGTTTATCTATGTTGGAGGAGGACAAAACCAAGAAACTACTGAAAGCAGGGGTAATGATGTGAAAGAATTGTGTCATTTTGCGGAGACTTATCATCAACTTCGTGTAAAACCTTTATTGAAATCATTGTGAAAGGATTAACTTAGGGGCAGCATCCGTAGTTTTGAATACTGCAAGATAAAAGAACATGTTCAGGTCAATGTTCTTCCATTTTGTAATGCCCACAGCTCACTATTGAACACTTGTAGATAGCCATGCATGATTATGACACATAGCAGGGTATTTCCTGGGGACAGCTAGCCTGGTGGACTGTATAAAAGCCACTGTAAAGTTTGTTAGTTTGTTTACCTGAGCAGGGGGATTATCATCCTCCTATAAATACAAAGCAGAACTTATTAGGTAAATGGGTTGATATGCTTCCTATGCAATCCATGTTGGATTGGCTTTATTATGATTGGGACATTTTATACACTGAATATACCCCTTGCCCAGATCATAAATACTGTGGCTAAGGAGATATTTTTTTGCATGGGCACTTTATCTAACCTTACTGCTGTAAAATCGAACAATGGTAAGAGAAGCCTCATAAGACTTGTTATGTTAGCGTGCCCTGATGGGCCTTACAGATGCTAAGAAAATTAGGGTGATTCACAAGAAAGTGAGCAAAGACAAAGGGAAGAGTCAAGGGACATGTCCCAGCAGAGTAGAAATTGTAGATGGCTATTGAGAAGTGGGATGAATAAATCTGACATCGATGGGGTTGAAACAAAGGTCTTAATGCAACACTGTTGGAAGTTGGGTGGACCGGTGGGAAACCCCAATGCCCCCTCAATATTAAAAAGCCTTAACCAACCAACCAACTTCTGAAAAGTTAAACAAAAAACAAAAACCAGAGGGCAAAGCTGACAAAGAAAACAGAGCTGGAATCGCCTGTGGCAATGACCTGCCAGATTAATCAAAATGAAATTTGATCAGAGACCTGGGTCTTCTGGCTTATTCCCAGCTCAAACCTTATGCATACGTGTGGGTAAAATGGCCTGGAGTAGGGAAGAGACTTTTCTGGGACTCCTTGATAGGGGATCCCTATGCAGTGTACATGCAAAACCTGTTGGTGAAATCTCCATGGGGGCCACAGTAGGACTGGAAGCGTAGAGACATACAACAGTTCATGGGACTAAAGTGAAAATTTGGATGAGAATCAGAATATTTGAAGGGATTTTAGATGTCTTCTTTATCTGAATGTATGGGGATGGATTCTGTATCTGACCGTGAAACAGTTCCCCTACCTAATCTTATAAAACAGGAAGCATCTGAATCTGCTCTCAGCCCAGTCTTTTTTTTTTTTTTTTGAGACAGAGTCACAAGTTGCCCAGGCTAGAGTGCCATGGCGTCAGCCTAACTGACAGCAACCTCAAACTCCTGGACTCAAGCGATCCTTCTGCCTCAGCCTCCCGAGTAGCTAGGACTACAGGCGTGCACCACCATGCCCGGCTAATTTTTTCTATATATTTTTAGTTGTCCAGCTAATTTCTTTCTATTTTTTTAGTAGATATGGGGTCTTGCTCTTGCTCAGGCTGGTCTCGAACTCCTGAGCTCAACGATCCACCCGCCTTGGCCTCCCAGGGTGCTAGGATTACAGGCGTGAGCCACCGCGCTGGGCCTCAGCCCAGTCTTGATTGGACAGGCTAAATGGGAACAACTAGAGCTGTTCAATGTTACTTTGAAACAGTGTAGAATATCTGGTGCACAAAAAGAAATCAGTGACATGTTAGAAGCTAAAGTGCTATACCAATGAATTCTTTGTACAATAACCCTGTATAGACTGAAAAAAGCAGATGGCTCATGTAGACTATCAGTGGAGTGTTGAGGCTTGAATAAAGAAGTGCCACCCACACCATCAGGAGTCCTGATATAGTTTCAACAGCACAAAAAGTACAGCAGGCTGAAGAGACTGGTACTCAGTGATTGATCTCTCCAGTGCTTTTTCTATCTCAGTCTTAGAAAAGAAGCAATTGCCTTCATGTGAGAATGATTCCAATTTACCTTTACTGTTTTGCTACAGGGTTGTTTGAATTCACCAGCTACTGTCATAATTTGGTGAGAGATTTGGACTGATGCAGGTTCTGAGTGCAATAGCACACTATAGTGATGGTACCATGATAATAACTGAAACTGAAGACCAAGTGAGGACTGACCTAAATGTTGGGGAGACCCATATGGCCAACAGAGGCTGGTTGATAAATCCAGCAAAGGTCCAAGGGTCTGCCCAGTTGGCGAAATTCTTCAGAATAACCTGGGCAGGTTCAACATGACATCCTATAGGTGAATAAAAATAAACTGATCTCATTATCCACCCCTTGAACTAAACAAAGAAGCCCAACATCTCATTGATCTATTTATATGTTGAAGGATATATATTCCACAATGGGAATATTGCTAGTTCTTACCCATAAAACTACACCCCCCAAAAAAGGCCATATTTGAATGGGTCCCAAACAAAATCAGGCCACATGAGAATTGCAAAAAGTATTTTCTCTCCTGATGTCTTTGGGCCCTTATGTTCCACGCTCATGCATGATTTTGAAAGTGTCTATAACACATACTTATGTAGACTAAAGGTTATTGCAAAAGCTTATGAGTGCCACCCAGAGGTGGCCGATAGGATTTTATACCAGAATATTCCTAAATGGTGGGATAAGATATACACCAATAGAGAAACAAATACTAGCTTATTATTGGTCATTGATAGAGACTGCTCCTATAACTGAAGGACATAAAATATTCCTAAAACCTGAAATATCCATGTCTTGGGTGGTACGAAAGAAATACTCTAATAAGGCAGTGCCCAACAAAGTTCCATAATAAAATGGAAATGAGTCACACAGGAGCATGTTACTGGGGGAATGGGAAGAGGTACTCATTGTATCTACAGCAGGTAGGCTCTTTTCTTCTAGGACTGACTTTGGAACCACCTGAGGAGCTTCTGCATCCTATTGCCACCTGGACAGTGCCCTGTTCACAGATCTGTATTAACCAACAAAGAGCTGATTGGTTTATGGATGCCAGTTCCAAGGTGGATGAACAGCATCCTGTTTGGAAGGCCACCACACTAAAATTGGCAGGTTGAAAGGGTTTGATTGAAGAAGATAACAAATTAGCTCAATGGACTGAATTGCATGCTGTTTTCCTTGCAGTGATGGGAGAATTGAACAATGATAAAAGCCTTTAGGTTTTGATTTTTACTGACTCATGAGCAGTGCCCAGTGGCTGGCTATATGGTCAGGTAGATGGGTAACGGAATACAGCCTACTAAATGGATGCCCACATACGGCACGACTTTATAAAAATCACTATGGGAATTTAAGGGGCACATTAAAGTAGAACACGTTGATGCCCATCAGAAGAGCTCCTTTCTAGGATCAGAAGGTAATCAGAATTGGCAAGAGTACATCCTGGTGTGCTTGCTTCAGGTAGCCAACTGGGCCCAACAAATGAGTGAACGTTGGGGTACTTCAGCAATGCAGTGGTGGCTGAATCTAGACATGTTCCTCTTGTACAAAATGCCAACAAGCTCTGTTTTGCCTGCCAATAAGAGAGACAGACTGCAGATGGCCATGGGACAGATGCCCTGGGGAGAGGGTCCTCACATAGCTGACAAGTTGATTACAATTCTTCTCCACATTAGCTCAATTTTTTTTCTTTTTTTGCCACATCACCTCTACTTTTTCTTTTCCTACCTGACGCAGTGATCTCAGGACCAGGGCTGCAACTGCAGGTACCAAAGGCAGGGATGATCCCTACGCAAGAAACTATAATTATACTTTGAAACTTTAAAATCAGGATTCCTAAGATCTCGATGAGGTGGATTGTGCCTTCCCCACATCTGGTAAAGTTGGGGTTGACAGGGAATGCACCAATATTGCCTGGTGATAATGGTATCCTGCTAGTTCTGTACCTACGTAGCCCTAGGCCATGTCAACAAGAGTGAACGAGGGGGAGACACTTGCTAGAACAGTCGCGCTGCTGGCAGTCTGGATCAGGACAGTGGCTTAACGTCATGTCTCTTCAAAGGTGGAAAAAGTTGGGTAAAATATATAACTGGACAGAGAGAGGAATAGCAGCTGAGGCTAAATGAGTGAATAAATGAGTTATGCAACGAGGAAAATCCGATATTACTTTTGTACCCCAAGACAGGCTCAAGGCAAGAGATGATATTGTCTCCCTTAGCTCAGTCATTCCAGATACCTGAACTGGTGAGGCTGTATGTTGCCAAGACCACTCCCTCTTTGGGAACCTGACAGGTTGAATGGAAGCCTGCAAACCTCAGTGGCATATATATCCCTGGAGACATGCTGGTCATATGAAATGATGGCCATATGAAACTGGACCAATTGTTAATGACCGAATAGGACTCTGGTAATGTGCCCGGATCTGTTGATTTTTATTTTGCAGTTTTCATCTACTACCATTATGTAAAATGGTGTGACACTGGCATTGCTAGTAAGATTATCATATTGATACTGATGGTCAATGTATTGGGAAATTGAGTTAAAGCCTCTTTAGGATGTAATGCTGATGGAAAATGACTGGCCTGAGGAAGAACCAGAGTTAGTTAATCATAAGCTAATTTCTATGCTAAATAGAACTGCATAAGTTTATCACAAGGCACAAACGGTGGTAGATCAAGGGGGGAAATGTAATCAAATCAGTACAAAAATATCAATTGCATGGAATAGCTTTATAGCATGGATTAACTGTGTCTTTAAATCTATCTCTATCTTACACTGACTCCTCAAATGTTAGACACATAATCATTTTGCTATAAGGGAGATTCAGTCAAAGGCCAGGGAGAGGCCTGTATATTACAGAATTAATTGTGCCCCCAAAACATCTGCCCCTTGTCTTCAGCTCCTGTAATAAATTGCAGCTTGTGAGGGCCTTCTTCCTGATTTGGAGAGGAACACCTTCTTGCTGTATCCTCATACTACAGAGAAAAAGAGAGATCGTCTCTCTTGTGTCTCTTCTTATAAAGGCACTAATCCCATTCAAGAGAGCTCCACCCTCATGACTTAATTATCTCCCCGAAGCCCCACCTCCAGATACCATTGCACTGGGGATTAGGGCTTCCGCATATCAATTTTGAGGGGGACACAAAATTGAGTCCACAGCACCACTTTTTGTGCAATGAAGTGACTCAGAAGATTATAATTCTTTATCACTAACCTTCAGAATTGTCCATAAGCTTGGCATAGAATTCCCCTTTTTCATCTCATACCTTAGCTTCAAAAAATTGGCGCACTGGACTTGTTTGTGAGCTACATATGATAATAAATATAAAATAGAAAGGCATAATAACTCAGTGAGAGAATTGCAAGAAAGTGAAAAAAGTTCACAGTACAATTCACTTCTAGCTCGCATATTCCAAGTTTTGTAACTTACAACGGCAAAGTTCTTGGGTG
>NW_012148186.1:3190130-3214709 GCF_000956105.1 Propithecus coquereli
TCCCAAGTACCCAGCTAATTTTTTCTGTTTTTAGTAGAGACAGGGTCTTGATCTTGCTCAGGCTGGTCTTGAACTCCTGACCTCAAGCGATCCTCCTGCCTCGGCCTCCCAGAGTGCTAGGATTACAGGGACAAGCCACCACTCCTGACTCTATTTTTAATTTTTTTGAGGAACCTCCATACTGTTTTCCATAATGGCTGTATCAATTTAAATTCCCGCCAACAGTGTACAAGGGTTCCCTTTTCTCTACATCCTCACAACACATACTCTGTCTCTTTTGGTAATAGACATTCTGACGTGTGTAAGGCGACATCTCACTGTGGTTTTGATTTGCATTTCCCTGATGATTAGAGATGCTGAGCACCTTTTCATGTAGCTATTGGCCATATGTATGTCTGCTTTGGAGAAATATCTATTCAGGATCTTTGCCCATTTTTATATCAGATTATTTGTTTTTACTATTAGGTTGTCTGAATTTCTTGTGTATTTTGGATATTACCACTTATCAGATATTACCACTTTACAGATATTTTCTCCTACTCTGTAGGTTGCCTTTTCATTTTGTTAATTGTTTCCTTTGCTGTGCAGAAAGTTTTCAGTTTGATATAGTTCCACTTATTTATTTTGCCTTTGTTGCTTTTGCTTTTGGTGTCATATCCAGAAAGTCACTGCAACGACTAATGTCAAGGAGATTTTTACCTATGTTTTTTTCCTAGAAGTTTAATGATTTTAGGTCACACATTTAAGTCTTTAACTCCTTTCGAGTTAATTTTTGTGAGCAGTGTAAGAGAAGGGTCCAATTTTATTCTTTTGTATGTGGATATCTAGTTTTCTCAGCACATATTGAAGAGAATATTCTTACCCCATAGTGTATTCTTGGTATCCTTACCAAATAATAGTTGATTGTATGTGTGTAGGTTTATTTCTGAGCTCTTGATTCTGTTCCGTTGGTCTATGTATCTGTTTTTATATTAGTACCATAGTGTTTTGATTACTATAGCTTTGTAATATACTTTGAAATCAGGAAATGTGATGTCTCCAGATTTGCTTCTCTTTCTCAAGATTGTTTTGGCTATCTGGGGACTTTCATGGTTTCATAAAAATTTTAGGATTGTTTTTTCTATTTCTGTGAAGAATGCCATTGGAATTTTGATAGAGATTGAATTGAATCTATATATTGCTTTGGGTAATATGGACATTTTAACAATATTAATTCTTCCAATCCTTGAACACACCATATCTTTCCATTTATTTGTATCATCTTCAATTTCTTTCATCAGTGTTTTATAGTTTTCAGTGTACAGATCTTTCACTTCTTTGGTTAAATTTATTCCTAAGTATTTTGTTGTTTTTGATGCTATTATAAATGGAATTGTTTTCTTTATTTCTTTTTCAGATATTTCTTTTTTAGTGTATAGAAATGCAACTAATTTTTGTATGTTGATTCTGTGTCTTGCTACTTTACTGCATTCATTAATCAGCTCTAACAGTTTTTTGGTGGAGTCTTTAGGGTTCTCTATATTTAAGATCATGTGGTCTGAAAACAGAGACAATTTTACTTCTTTTTTTCCCATTTTGATGCCTTTTATTTCTTTTTTTGCCTAATTTCTCCGGCTAGAATTTCCAGGACTATGTTGAATAGAAGTGGTGAGTGTGCACATCCTTGTCTTATTCTTGATCTTAGAGGAAAAGCTTTCAATTTTTCACTGTTTCGTACAATGTTAGTGGTGGGTTTGTCATATATGGCCTTTATTATGTTGAGGTACATTCCTTATATACCTAGTTTGTTGAGAGTTTTTATTCTGAAAGGATGTTATATTTTGTCAAATGCTTTTTCTGCATTTTTGAGATGATTATATGATTTTTATTTTTCATTCTGTTAATGTGGTATATTCCATTTATTTATTTGCATATGTCGAACCATCCTTGTATCCCAAGGATAAATCCCTCTTGATTATGGTGAATGATCCTTTTAATGGGCAGTTCAATTTGGTTTGCTAGTATTTTGTTGAGTATTCTTATATCCATGTTCATCAGGTATATTGGCCTGTAGCTTTTTTTGTTGTTGTTGTTATAGTGACTTTATCTGGCTTTGGTGTCAGAGTAATGTGGCCTCATAAAATAACTTTGAAAGTGTTCCCACTTCTTTAGTTTTTTGGAAGACTTTGAGTAGGATTGGCATGAATTCATCTTTAAATGTTTGGTAAAATTCATCTGTGAAGCCATCTGGTCCTGGAATTTTCTTTATTGGGAAGTTTTTGATTACTAATTCAATCTCTTTACTTGTTATTGGTTTGTGCAGATTTTCTTTTCTTTTCTTTTTGTAATAAGATATTACACAGGAGGTTGAGGCAGGAGGATCGCTTGAGCCCAGGAGTTTGAGGTTGCTGTGAGCTAGGCTGATGCCACGGCACTCTAGCCAGGGCAACAGAGCCAGACTCTGTCTCAAAAAAAAAAAAAGATACTATATTGCTGCAGCAGAATTATAATTCTAGTAATTTATTTACTTCTTCTTCTAGGTTATCCAACAGGAGGAAAACTGGAAAATTCACAAATATGTGGAAATTAAACAACACAGTTCTGAACAACCAATAGGTCAAAGAAGAAATAAAAAGGGAAATAAAAAATAATCTCAAGAGACATAAAAGTGGAAATGAAACATGCCAAAACTTATGGGATGCAGCAAAAGCAGTTCTATGAAGGAAATTTATAGCTATAAACGCCTACATTAAGAAAATAGAAAGCTCTTGTATAAGCAACCCAACTTAACACCTCAAGGAACTAGAAAAAGAAAAGCAAACTAAGCCCAAAGTTAGCAGAAGAAAGGAAATAATAAAGATTAGAGCAGAAACTGATGAAAAAGAAAACAGAAAAACAATCGAAAAGATCAAAGATACTGAGAGTTGTTTTTTTGAAAAGATAAATAAAATTGACAAATCCTTAGCTAGACTAAGCAAGAAAAAAAAGGAGAACTCAAATTAATAAAATTCAAAAAATCTTAATCTTTCTTGGAACCCTGGTGGAGAAAACCAGTTGTGGGGTTTACAGTACAAGTATGGCCAGATTTACCAACTTAATAAAGAAAGACTTTATTAAGTCTTTATATCCTACTTTGAAGTATCCCCCAAAGCCCAAATAATTATGACATCCATTTATCTTGGGGAGTTCTCTTCCCTGATGTGTCTAGAAAGCACTTGGGATGTGGTCCCCCGGGCTCAGGACCAGACTGGGCTGCCCACTGGTGTAGCTAAGAGCTCCCTTGAAGCAGAAGAATCCAACAGGCTTTGCCAGGATGTCGCTGTCCTAGAGGTTGGCCTCTGCTGAGCTGCTGCTGCTGTTACCCCCAGCACCCTTGCCACCTCCTCACTTAAAGTCTTCGTTCTGCCTTTAAGTTGCAATTATCTCAATAACTCCTTTCCTCCCTCTTCACCTCAGTCTAATCAATCCTCTCAGAAAAAACTTCCAAGCCATAGAATAAAATTTAAAATTTAAATATCTATTCTCCAGAAGCCATAAGGAACAGATTGATAAATTTGACTGTGTAAAAATTTAAAACTTCTGTTTGGCAAAAGACAAGACAGACTGTGAAAATGTAATTGCAGAACATATGATAAAATGGCTAATTGCCTTAAATTTGCAAAATAACCCTCATACAAATGAATGAGAAAGCAAAACAACTCAGAAGAAAGTAGGCAAGTTATAAGAACAGACAGTTCACAGGAAAAATACAAATGATCTGTAAAATTATGGAAATATACTTAGTCTCACACATATTTAAAAACATAGAGATTAAAACATCAACAAGATATAATCTTTCAACTTTTAGATTGGTAAAAAATAAAAAAGCTTTATAATACTCAGAACTGGCAAAAGTATGGATAAATAGGTACTTTCACATATTTTTGATGAGACTTAATATTGTTGCAACCTTTGGGAAGATAATTTGACAATATCTGTCAGATATTTAAACTGAGCACAGTGGCATGAGCCTGTAATCCCGGCTACTCAAAGAGGCTGAAGAATGCTGAAGGGCAGGAGTTTGAGGCTACAGTGTGCCATGATCGTGCCTGTGAATAGCCACTGCACTCCAGCCTGGGCAACATAGCGAGACCTTATCCCTTAAAAAAAAATTAAGTGCATGTATGTTTTGACCAAGAAATTTCACTACTTGGGATTTACATTGTGAAAACACTGGATAAAATTTCCCCAAAGCGTATGTACAAGAATATTTGTAGAGGCATTGTTTTAAAGGAAACCAAAAATATTTTACCCCAAAATATACTTCTTTGATATATTTCAAGACGGCTATACAGAGGGCCTGCAGAAAGGAACAGCCCTGAAAAGCTCCTTTTTGTGGAGGTGATTTGCATCTGTACAGAAAAATCTACCTTGGTAAAATAAACAGCCAGACTTTCTTTGAGGTCTCTCCCTTGTCTGGATCTAGGAATGATTAACTCAACCACGGGCTACCAGCTCTTCTTTCTGAGAGCTGCTACTTGCGGGTTGTCATCTGTGTAACAAGACTGCCCTCCCTAGCCATGCCTCTTCTCTTCTCTGCCCCCATAACGTGTCTGCCAAGATTCAAGCCCCATTCTTTGCGTAACCTCAAGATGGTGGGAAAGCATCAACCATCTGGCCCTTTCTTTGAGTCTTCATATTTTGAACGACCGCCATGCACATGGTGCATGTTAATAAATTTTGTATGCCTTTCCCCCTATTAATTTGTCTTTTTTCAGTTGATTTTCAGCAAAATTTCAGAGGCCAAAGGGGAAGTTTTCTCTTGGTCCCTACGATTTTGGCACTGTGAGTAGAATAACCAAACCTGCTCTGCTCTTCTGGAAGCCACAGCCAAGGGAACACAGGACGTGACAAGCTGGCAGAAGGGTAAGAATTTCTTACCAGTCAGATTCCCAAGTGTCTGTCTGTGGAATCTGGTTGAGTGAATTGTAAAAATCACTGTCTCTTTTCCCTTTTCCAAATGTAAGATTAATGGGATAAAAGCATTTATACAGACTAGTTTTAGGTGTAGTGACTCTGGTGTATTTTTTGGAATAAATATTCATATTGTTTGAACATTTTCCTCACAAAAAATAGTCTTTATTTTACCTTTTGTCTCTGTTTTTCCATGTCATTTGTCATAAAGAGTTCCACTTGTCTTATGTCCTTGAAAGCTTGATTTTTGACCAAATATGGGCACTTTCTCAGTGTCCCCGGTCTGGTAGGCATGATTTTCAGGTCACGTCCCATGGCCAGTCTTAAAAGGACAGGACTGGGAACCCTGAGACATGTAAGACATTGAGCAGCTCACTGTTTGTTTTGAATGTGCTAAGTTCTCAAGGGATTTTGTCTTAATAAAAAGTCCCACCTATGAGGGCTTTTGTTGTCTCAACCCTTGTTGCCTGGTTTGTCCTGGAAAAGCCCAACCCCAGGAGGACCTACCTAGTGTCACAGATTGACAGGTCTGTGACTGGCAGCTTCCTCCCCCCACCCACTCAATTTGTGGAATACTGGAGACACTGTATGCACAAATGCCATGCTTAACTGCCTGTGGCAACAAGAATCTTTTGCTATCTTAGCCTATTTTGAGGAGTACATCTTTGGGGAGATGGAGGACTACATCTTTTGCGCCCGTTTTAAAAAATGCCACTTACGTCCAAGGTATTCTAAATATGGAAAGTTACCTCTAGGACCTTCCCTGAAAAAGGCTTATTGGCTTGAGTCACTTATGAAATAAATAAATTGGCTATATTTAAAAGAACACTTTTTAGAGAGCTCTCCTCTTAAACAGCTACCTTATTGGTACCTGTGAGAAAAATACAAAAGAAACACAACCTTAAAAATTCCCTTGGTAAGATCCAAAAAATACAGAAATCAGATTTAAAACAAAGTTAAACTTCTTTGTACACTCAAACTGCCTGCTTTGGATCCCTGTGGGATTTTCAACAAAGGCATGCCAACCTGTAGTCTAGTGGCTAGGATTCCATGTTTTTACTGCTGTGGCCCAGGTTTGATTCCTGGTCAGGGAACAAGGTCCTTGAAGATTTTAGTCCCTTAACTCAGGAGAAAAGAGAAACATTTATAATAATTAGTTTGCATTCTTTGTTTGAATTTTTATATTTGTGTGATGACTTTTTGGGGTATCCACTTGTTATTGATTCTTTCCACGTCCATAGACAGCTGTTGTTTTCCTGTTCCTCTATGAGATTTCTCTTTTTTTCCAGCTGTCTTCAGCAGGGGCTCTGGATCTTGTCAGGACTGCTGCTTTGCACCTCTTTGGAGACACCTCTTGCTCTCTTGGTTAAGTCATAAAAGGCTTATTTGTTTTGGTTTTGTGTCAGTTGGTAGATACTATTGGTTTAAAAGAAAGGAGCAAAAAAAAGTTCAAAAGCCAGGAATATTGGCCATTTTTCCATGCTAAAATCTGAGCTCTATGGTCAGAAGTCAGCTTAACTAAAAGCTGTTATTCAGATATATGTTTGAAAAAAACTTCTCTCTTTTCTTTTGCTTCCTATTTCTCCTATGGGAATTTTTTCATTTGACTGAAGCCCCCTTTTAATTGTATGTTTGGTTTTTCTGTTCACTTCCTTTCTTGTTGACAATATTTTTGCTTAAAAAATTATAAAATTTCATTGGTCTTTCTGGAAAGCTTAAGATTTCACCAAACTGACTCCCCTAAGTTCATTCTTCCATTTGCTTCTGTCCCTCCTTTTGTCACCTTTGTCAGTTCCTACCTCCTTCATTCGGTAATGAATAAAAAAAGTACTGACAGGAAATATGTGAGTTCTGGTTACCACATTAAGGGACCTAAAAGTGACTTCTAGGGATTTTGTAACAGAGGTAAAGGTCTGAAAAGGGGCAATGAAATGTCTTTTGAGTTGTCTCTTTAAAAATCCCCACCCTTTTTGGGAATTAAAACCTGCATTCCTTCCCAAGGCCAGTAATCAAAGGGGCAGAAAGATGTTCTTTGTTGTTTGTTTTCAATTATCTTAAACTACAAGAGATGGCTCAACAGAATTGTTGGGACCAGGGTCACATGATTGTCCTCACTGGAGATAAAGTCAATGGAAACCACCAATTGTAGTTAAACAACAATAGCCTGAAGCCATGACATGTGACACCGATCACGTAGACCAAGCCCAACTGCTGAAAACTGATGTTTAGCAGGCCCTGTATTCCAGCCTGAGCAAGAGTGACACCCGTTTCTACTAAAAATAGAAAAAAATTAGCTGGGAATGTTGGCATGTGCCTGTGGTCCCAGCTACTTGGGAGGCTGAGCCAGGAGGATTGCTTGAGCCCAGGAGTTTGAGGTTGCTGTGAGCTAGGCTGATGCTACAGCACTCTAGCCTGGGCAACAAAGTGAGACTGTGTCTTAAAAAGAAAAAAAAGAAAAAAAAAGCCCTATATTTCTGCTTAAAGGCAGGATGGTAGTCTTTTGTGATGCTAGTCTGCCGCCCTCCTTATTTGCAGCAAATTAATAAACTTATGTTTCCTTTTCCTCAAACCACTTGTCCTTCTTCTTGTTCTCTCTGATTTATCCTTGGGAACAAGTATGGGAACACAGCCACTGACCCCTTTTTGGGTTCTCTGCCTTACTCACAGAGCCCAAAGAGTTATGAGTGGGTTTGGCCCTATTCTTCAATGGGCTCTGCCATGAACTCAGTAACCTAATTAAGAAGCAGAAACTAAATTAAGAAGCCACCCATCTAATTAAATGTATAACTTTCTATATCATTTATCTGACTATTTTAAAACTCTTTGTAAAAGATATTTACATCTATAAAGAAAATTTCCATTCATAAGGGCATCTCCCCATCTGTACCTAAGCCACTGGAAACTTTTACAATGGAAAGGGCAAATTGACCAAACCTTACCCTTGTTTAAGGATTTTTGCTGGCTATTTTGTCTTAACTGGACCTTTACCTATGCCCTTCTTTGTCTTGGCAAAGTTCTGCATCTTTGAGATATAAATTTTCTACCTCGTTTCACTGAAGAGTTATCCCTTTAGAAGTGCAATTTTAGAGTTGCCTAGCTAACAATTGCCTAGGGCAGTGAGATAGATAATTAGAAAATTGACGATCTGAATAGGGAAAAGAAAAACTATTTGAAAGCTGGTAAATGAAGAATATTAGTGAAAGTTATAAGATCTGCTTTTGTTTGTGTGTCTGTGTCTACATCTATACATCTGCGTGTTATGTGTATGTGATATTTCTATGTGATCTGAGATAATCTTTGGTAAATAGAGCTAGTTTTCAAATTGTTGGTAAAATAAAATAGAAATGTCTTCAAAATTGTGAGTATTAAATATAATTCAGACATTTTTGCCTGGGTCTATTGGTCAGACAGCTTTATGCTATCTCTGCTTCATGTTTTAAGGTTATAGACCTGCTGCTTCTGTAATATTTTCGATACCTGCATGATTTGTCTGGAAGCTAAAGCTGTAAGGGCTGGCTGCTGGGCTTCCCTGAAGGCTTGCACACATCTTGCTATGAGTTTATATCTTTGGTTTTGAGCCTTTGGATTCTGGGGTCTGGACAGGTGGCCAACAGTGAGGCCTAGGGACATATGTGTGTCCATAGTGCCTGGGCCACCAGCTGTAAGGCAGAGCCAAGTCCAATATGGTCCTATCCTCCCTGGCCCGGCTGTGCCTTCTGGCCATGCTGGGAGAGGCTGGATCCTCCAGACATTGTCTTCACAGCTCTGTCCTCTGTCCTAGGCTCTGCACCTGGTATATAAATGCAGGACCCAGATAGGCCCTGCCCTTCATAGCCACCCAGGATGCCATGTGGGTACCTGGGACCCAAGATGGCTGTGGCAAATGTTAGGGGGGGTACCTTTGTCATAGTTTCAAAATTCTTTTCAGTAATTTAAAATCTTAAAGTCATGTTATAGTAAATTAAGTAATAAATAAACATAAAATGTCTGAGTCATTTCTAAGTAAGTTAAAATATTGAAACTTTAATTATTAAACATAAATTTAAGTTTATATAGTTTGACATCTTATTTTTATATGATATAGAAAAACCTAAACGTATTTAAATCTGTTAATAAACAAAAAATTGAGGAACATATCTTTCTAAAAAATTATGATATGTTTTTAATCTACAAATACTGATATAAAACAATTCAAAATTACTTCCTAGCTTTTCACTAGAAATTAGGGTTATTAAGAGTTAAAATTCAAATGAACATATGTAATTAAAACTACTAAATAAGAGAGATAATTCTATATGTAAAGTACATGAGAAAAGCAAGATACGTTTTTGGTTAGGAAGATCATAAAGGCAGACAAATGTGTTTGTTGAAAAAAAATTTTGTTAGAGGTTATTTAAATGTTTCAAAATGAAGGAAAAAATCCTATAGGTAAAATTAGAAATATATAGATATAGACATAGATATAGAAATTTGGAGAAAAAGAATTTAAAACTCTTGTGTGGTTAAACTGATTAAAATTAAATAAATTTATTATAAAGGTTTTAAAATTGAGCCTTAATATGAAAAATATGCTAATGTAAACCTAGAATTTGATTTTCTCTTTTGAACAAAATTTGCATATAGTATTAATGAGAAATAGTAAAAGACTGATTCATCCTTTAAGTAAACTGCAAAAAAAAAAAAAAGAGGAGAAACAGACAGAAAAAGACTTTGTGTGCCTCATGCTGTCTTTATTAGGTCTTTTGATTTTTAGAAAACCGAGTCTCCTCTCTATCAAAGAGTAAAGGTATTTTGCTTTTGAAATCTTTTAACTATCACTTTGGATAAATGAATGACTACTATTTTACAGTGACCTGTAATCTTATTTTGAAAGACTTTCCAAAATGAAATTTTAAAATCAAAATTCAGTATTTTTTTTTTTTTTTTAGATAGAGTCTCACTTTGTTGCCCAGGCTAGAGTGCCATGGCATCAGCCTAGCTCACAGCAACCTCAAACTCCTGGGCTCAAGCGATCCTGCTGCCTCAGCCTCCCGACTAGCTGGTGACAGGACTGCAGGCATGCGCCACCATGCCTGGCTAATTTTTTCTATGTATTTTAAGTTGTCCAGCTAATTTCTTTCTATTTTTTTAGTACAGACAGGGTCTCGCTCTTGCTCAGGCTGGTCTCGAACTCCTGAGCTCAAACGATCCGCCCGCCTCGGCCTTCCAGAGTGCTAGGATTACAGGCATGAGCCACTGCACCCGGCCCAAAATTTAGTATTTTTGACTGCAAATTAAATTTGTGATACTACAGATGGCTCCCAAAGCATCCAAAAGAGAGATAATATACAGGATTTTTTTTTTTTTTTGAGACAGGTCTCTCTTTGTCACCGGGCTAGAGTACAGTGGCATCATCATAACTCATTGCAAGCTCAAACTCCTGGGCTCAAGCGATCCTCCTGTCTCAGTCAGCCTCCCAAGAAACTGGGACTACAGGCACGTGTCACCCATGCCCAGCTAATTTTTCTATTTTTTTTTTTTTTGTAGTGACAGCATCTTGCTGGTCCTCAGGCTGGTCTTGAACTCCTGGCTTCACATAATCTTCCTGCTTAGGCCTCCCAAAGTACTAGGATTACCACCCGCCTGGCCTTCAGGCTTATTTATTAATAATATGTCAAATTATATGGGAAACATTGTCAAATAAGAAAAAACGTTCAAACTTCTTTGAGTTATATTTGTATAAATATAACTTAATATGTATGTTATAATATGTATTATACATATAGACACGTTATTAATATGTATTCCAAAATTGTATGTGATTCCTAAAAATCTGGTATGTAAAATTGTTTTCGGCCATTGAAAATAACCAAATTTCTTTGACAATTGTGTCTTTAACCATGACTATTTTAAGTCTTATTGTCCACAGTAAATTGTTTTATTCTGATCCTTTTCTTCTAAAAGCTCTTTACAAATCCTAAAGTGTTGTGTCTTTAAGAAGGTTCATGGAAAAGACTACAAGTATTCTTAAATCTAGGTTTCTGACAGCTTTTAGATCATATATTTGGACAGGGTGAGAATTTCAAAAAAATTTCAATGAAAAAACCTCCACTGAAAATTGCCAGCCTTACATTAAACAGAATGATAATTACATGGAACTGAACTGATGAAGGACTAAAATAATTTCTTATGACTTTTTTGCTTGAAACATTGTTGATTCCTTTTGTTTTCCAGAGTCAGGAAAACTTTTTTTCTTTTAAACTACTTACAGTTTACAGTGGTTGGGTAAAGTATACTTTGTGTGCAAAATTGAAACATTTACGTTTTTCTCTAGCTGGTCCCTCCAGAATTCACAAACTATTTGTGAGTATTCTTATTTTTGGCAATATAGTTATTTGTATAAGTTTAATAAAAATCTATTTCCTTTAGTAAGGACACAATTGGGGACACTGGTTATTTTACCAAGGCTTGGACTGGAATGTCATATTGTCAAATGTAACCAGTCTGCTTCGAGGGATTGAGGTTGACTTTTTAAGTCCAATAGACTTGGGAAAACACTGGCGTGGTACCTTGTCTACGTGGTTCCCTTACAAGGTTCTTGACCTTGTGGTAAGTAAAGAATGCCACTTCTGACAAGCCCAGGAATCTTAAGATATTTTGGGGAGGACTTCATCTAATTCATACAGGTATTACACATACAGTCTTTAGCTTGGTTCCTAAGCCTCAAGAGGTTTTAAAAAGTCTAACGTAAAATTTCTTATGAAAAAGTTCCAACAAAGCCAATTTTAAAAGTGCCCATATGGCCAATCACTATTCTTGCTGCGTTTTATGCAAATAATCAAGCCAAGTATAATAAGACTAAAACATATTTTGCAAATAAGTTTGTCTTACTATGATTTACCCTTAGTAGAAATGGAGGACTGGAGAGAAAAAATAATTGTGTTTCAGGAGAAAACCTATAATATACCTGTTAGTAGATTCCAGCTTATTGTTTTTCTTTTTCTTTTTTTCTTTCAGATTTTATTATTTCCCTACAATCTGGACCAAATCCTAAATTTTTAGTTTCCTCCAGTATCTGACTGTGACTCCTCAGACAAACATTTCCAATTTTTCTCCCACCCTGCTGACTTAAAATCACTAGAAATTAAAACTGTGCTTTTCCGAAAGCCCACAAACTAAAGCTAGACAACTTGATAAGAACTTCGGGAGAAATCACTATAGCAGTTTGTAAACAGCCTTCGTGCCTGGCAATGTGTGGACCACTCAGAAAGATTACTTGAACGACTGATTCAAACTACAATCCAGGAAAATCTGTCAGATTGCCTGCCCACTCCAGCTGAAAAATGCTTCAGAGAAAATCTAGTTTAAAGACTACTCCAGACATTAACCCTTGTTTTTCTTCTGTTTCCATAGAAATTGCCTCTTATTAAAGAACTGTTTGTCGGCGTCATACATAAAGGTCTAGCTTTGAGAGCCCGTCTGCAATGCCACCCCCTGGAATGGGACATGACTGTTTAACGGAAATGCCTATTCTTGGGACTAAGAGTCTGGGTCAAGAAGATGGGGGCTGCTTGTTCCAATCTATGTTTCCCCCGCCAGTCTTTGCCAATCTCTTATCTCACAACCCCTAACCCAACTCTCTCCATAGCTACCAACCCTACTTTAATATGTGAAACTTTCTGAAAATAAACTTTTGAATGAGGGACTAAAGGAAACCAAAAATATTTTACCCCAAAATATACTTCTTCGACATATTTTGAGGTGGCTATTCAGAGGGCCTGCAGATAGGAATAGCTTTGAAAAGCTGCCTTTGTGGAGGAGATTTGCATGTGTATAGAAAAATCTACAGTGGTGAAATAAACAGCCAGGCTTTCTCTGAGGCCTCTCCCTTGTCTGGGTCTAGGAAGGATTAACTCAACCACCGGCTACCAGCTATTCCTTCTGGGGGCTGCTACCTGTGCGGTTTCGTCTGGGTACCAAGACTGCCCTAGCCAGCTATGCTTTCCTCCTCTCTCCCTCTGTAATCCGTCTTGCCACATTCAAGCCCTGGTCTTTGTGTAATCTCAAGATGGTATGAAATCATGAACCATCTGGCCCCTTTTTTGAGTTTTTATATTTTGTATGACTCCCATGCATGTGTGTGCATGTTAATAAATTTTGTATGCCTTTTCTCCTATTAATTTGCCTTTTGTCAGTTGATTTTCAGCAAACTTTCAGAGGGCAAAGGGGAAGTTTTCCTTCGGGCCCTACAGTTTAATAGCAAACAATTAAAAAGCTAATTTTTTAAATAGCAAACAACTTAAAAGGCGAACTTAAGTATCTGTTGGCAGGAAAATTAAACTGGACAATATAAATAGGAGTATGTAAAAATAATCGAGCTGTTTAAAACGCAGGTAGATTTGTAAGTGCTGAAAGGGAGAGATGGCCCAAGTATGTCATGTAGTGAAGAGAACAAGTTACAGAACAATGGGATGTAAATGAAAATTATGTGTTCATACAAACATGCGCTAGAATATTCATTCAGCATTTTTCTAGGACGTGTGCAATGCACACACACACACATACACACACAAATCTTAATGTTTGTCACAGAGAGAAAAGATATTGAGGAAGATTTTATTTTTTATTTCAATTCCATCCTTCCTTCCTTCCTTCCTTCCTTCCTTCCTCCCTCCCTCCCTCTCTTCCCTCCTTCCTTCCCTTTCTTTCTTTCCACAGGGTCTCACTCTGTTGCCCAGGCAAGAGTGCATAATAGTTCACTGCAACCTCAAACTCCTGGGCTCATGTGATCCTTCTGCCTCAGCCTCCTGAGTAGTGAAACCACTCTTTAAAATTATTAAAGGGGTGCAAGGTGAGAACTGTGGTGAGGGCCTAAACTCTGCAAAGGCACAGGCATAGCTAAAAATAGTAACAATAACCAGCCATTGTCCCCTAGTTTGCTTTCCTATAATTGCTACTCAGGAGTCACACAGCTGCTGGTCATAAAGATTCTTAATTTTCTCCACAGATGATATCACCTTGTGAAACCTATGGCTAGTTTTTGAGATATCTTCCAGGTCCTGCATTCCAGTGGATTGGCTGACCCACCAGACCAGTGGACCATACCAGGAAACTGACTCGGCAAGGAAGACAATTTCTACACCGCTGTGGTTCTGCCCCAAACCCAGCCAGTTAGCAGACCCAGTTGCCTAGCCCTTTGCCTGCCAAACTATCTTTAAAACCCTTTCTCCCAAATTCTCAGGGAAACAGATTTGAGAACTTCCTCCCGTCTCCTTGCATGGCACCTGCGATATTAAAGCTGTAACCTCTGCTGTCTCAGTGTATTTATTAGCTTTCTCTTGAGCAGAGCACAGTGAACCTGGTAAGGCTGTGACAGTAGCTGGGACTACAGGTGCATGACACCATGCCCAGCTATTTTTTTCTTTTACTTTTTGTAGAGATAGAGTCTCGCTATTGGCCAGGGTGGTCTAACACTCTTGGCCTGAAGTGAGGCTCCTGCCTCAGCCTCCCAAAGTGCTAAGGTTACAGGTGTGAGCCACCGCAGCTGGCCGAGCTTTTTCTTTTTTTGAAAGGAAAGTTTGGACATAAAGGACTGAGTTAAATAGTCTTCAGTTCATCGCACTGGCCTATCACTGGCTTTCACAGGCCCCTTAACAGCTTTTGCCACTTTCATTTGCCTTCTTCCCCCTTATAGAAAACCATTGCATTTAACATATGTGCTGTTTGTTGTATGTGTTCTCGTAAAATATGTGTTGTTTGTTGGGTATGTTGTATTAATTTACGTAAGTGATACGTGTTATAGATCTTATTCTTTTTTTCCTCTTTAAACTTAGCATAATGGATGTTGCTCTGGGTATCTTGTTGCTTCTAACCGCTACATGTACTCCACATTTTTCCTACCTTCTTCTTAGATACCTGGATCATCTTCAGTTCCTCACCACCATTCTGGATAAACATGCTCATAGATGTCCTTATGTAAATTTGAGTGAATTTTTTCCAAGAAATATATCCAGAAGTGGGGCTTACTGGTCATGGAGTACAATGACATACAGCTAAGACCTGTTTGATTGCTCTCTCGAGTGGCTGCACCAGTCTACATCCTCACCAATAGCATGAGCCAGTACCTCTATCCCCATATTACTGCTAATACTTGGCATTATTCAGCTTTATAATTTTTGCCAGTGTAATAAAGTAATATCTCATTATTTTAAAAGTTTACATTACTCTGATAGCTAGTGAGTTTGGGCCTCTCTTTATATGTTTGCCGGCCTGTTTGATTTCTTCTTTTGCAAATTATCTATTCATTTCCTTTGTTCCTTTTTCTGCTTTTAATCTTAATTTTAATAGTTCCTTGTATATGTTAGATACTGTATTAGTTTTTTAAAAACTAGTTTTAGGTGTAACAACACACAATTTGTCATCTTTGTTAACTTTGATCATGATGTTCTTCATTGAATAAATTTCCTTAATTTGATGCAATTAACTTAATCAGCTTTGGCCTTGTGACTTGTTCTTTTGCTGTTCTTTCGAAGTCCTTCCCTGCCTCATAAGCCAGGAAGATATTAACTTAAAATAGTTACCATTAAATTATAATCTTTTGCCTTGAGGTCTTTACTCCTTTCGGAGCTCTGCTTGTATACTCTGGTAGGTAAGAATACAGTTTAATTTTTTTCCCTCTAGTAAGACAGTTTTTGCAATACTATCTTCTAAGCAATGTTTACTTTAGTCATTAAATTGTGATGCAATATTTACCATATATCGAATGCTCATCTGTAGACATGAACTGTTAGTTCTTTATTCTGTTCTATTTGTTCTTTTTTTATTCTTGTCTCAATGTCATACAGTATTTAACTTTTTTTATCATGCGATATAAGACAAAGAAAAATGCACAGAACATAAATCTACCACTTAATGATTTAAAATAATCACGTAGGTCACTACCACGCAGGTTAAGACATAGTAAACTGCCTATAACCCAGAAGCCCTATGTGTAGCTTCTCAGTGGAATATCTTTCCATTATCCCTAAAGTAACCATCCTCCCAAAGTGAAGACCATCCTGACATTTATGATAATTAATTCCTTACTTTGAAAAAATGCTTTATTAAACATGTATCTATAAGCCCTACACTTTAGTTCTACTTGTTTTTGAACTTTATACAAAAAGGATTTGTGAACTAAAATAAAATCTTAAGTCCTCCAGCCAACTGAATGGACCCCCTCTTGGCCAAGGGGATCCCAGAAAGACCCTAAAGCTGAATTGCTGGTCCTGAGAAGGGAGGTCAGACATGCCTCACCATGCCCCCCTCCTTTCTTGGTGATATCCTTTGTAACTCATTAAAAGGCCTAAGGATATGTGAGACAAAGCTTAAACCACACCTGCAAGTCGTAATTTACTTAACGGAGCACTTGAGTCTGAGCATATGTTTGGTGGTTTGTCTCTGATTAACAGACTTCCTTAACTTAAAACATTCTAAGCCTTTAGACAAAGCTTCATTTCTTTAACCAATTACAAATCAAAGAATCTTTAAACCCACCCATAACCCCACTTCAAGATGTCCTGTCTTTTTGGGCCAAACCAATGTATGCCTTCCATGTATTGATTTATGACTTTATGTGTAATTCCCGTCTCCCTGAAATGTATAAAACCAAACTGTAACCCAACCATGGCAAGACCACTCGCTCAAGGCTTCTTGGGCATGGCTCTTTGAGCCATGGTAGCACATATTTGGCTGGAAATAAACCTCATTAAATTACAGAGTTTGGGTTCTTTTCCACTGACAGATTTTACAGTATGCATTTTTTTTTATGCCTGGCTGATTTCACTCAACCTCATTTATGAGATTCATCTATGTTGTTGTGTGTAGTAGGTTATTAAGCCCTTCACTGCTCCCCATACTCATGCTTTTAAAGCTCCTCCTGTCAAAGGATGAGGTCTGGTTCTCTTCCCTTGAGTCTGGGCGGGCACCGTGACTTGTTTTGACCAATAGAACGTGGTGAAAGTGACCATGAGCCAGTTCTGAGCTTAGGCCTCCAGCAGCCTGTGTGCTTCTGTCCCATGAACAAGCCTGGCTAGACTGCTGGAGATAATATATGTGGACCAGAGGTGAGTTATCTTGGTCATCTAAGCTGAGACCTCAGAGATGTAAAAGAGTCTCACAGCTGATCACAGATGCATGAAGCAACTCAGCTGAGACCAGAAGAACTTTCCAGCTGAGCTCATCTAAACTACTGATCCACAGAATTGAGAGCTAAATGAAAGGTTTTTTTAAGTCACTAAGTTTTGAGGTAGTTTGTTATGTATGATAGATAACCAATATATATTTCATTCATGTCTATACCACAATTTATCTATTTTACTGTTGATAGAAATTTCGGTAGTTTCCAGTCTTTGGTTTCTGTGAATTGTGCTGCTGTAAAACATTCTTATCATGCCTCCTAGTGCATATGTGCATGCAGTCCTGTTGAGTATATATCTAGAATAGGAATTTCTTTTTAAAAGCAATCTGATGCTACTGTAGAGCCATCTCTCCCAGATGACTTTTGGGTTATCTGATAATTGGATCAGGACAGCATTCCCAAGTAAGCTACATTCTACCTCCAAATTCTCAACAGGTCTACCATGTGCTAGTTGTGAGGTGAAACAATTTTTCCCTTATCTTAGGAAGGATTTCCTGGAATGCTTCATATCACTAGTCTACTAAGAACTTTACTCTTGTTGGAGGCCAACAAATCTTTGTGGATTCATCTCCTACCCTCTAGCTCACCAAGTATGCTGATGTAACTCTGGATATTAAAGCGACTCAGATTCTTCTTCCCAGGAGGTTTCTCTACTCTCAGTAATGCATCAGAGCAGACTCCTAGGTAATGTTACCGAAAGTTTGACACTTGTCTCCAAGGCCACATCAGAAGAATAAGGACAAGTGGTTTGAGGAGAAGGAAAGAGAAGTTTATTAATTTGCTGGCAAATGAGGAGCCTGGCAGACTCTTGTCTCAAAGTACCAGCATCCTCCTTCTGAGCAGAAGAGCTTTTAAAGGTTCTGCTCAATCCCATCTTTGGCTAAGACAATTTCATGACCTCTGCCCAGACAATTCCCTTGAGCCATCTACTGTGGCACAAAGAATGAAAGATAGTCCCCTGCCCCTCTCTACTGCTGGCCTGAGGCAGGGGTGTAGGTCCCACTTCTGCAAAAGGAGTGGGGGATGTTTTAAAGAGACATAAAACATTTTTGCCATTTTTTTCAAGTCATTTCTTCTGTTACAGTAATGTGTGGGAGCAAAGAGACGTGTTTAGAGAGGCTCTGCCTAAATACTCTGGGATCATCCAAGTCAGGTAGCAGTTGCTACATCAGGGAGGGGCAATGTGACCCCATCTGTCTCTAGGACCTGAGTATAGGCCTGGTTTCTCTTGTATTATTATATAATTCACAAAGTGGTACAGTGCATGCACTGCTGAACACTGCCTTAAAATTGGCAAAGGTAATGTTTTCAATAAAATGACAAAACCCAGTCACAGCCTCCAGGCTCTGTCCTGCTCTGTCTCCCTGTGAAGTTCAGCCCTGCCCCAGAGTCAGTAGCCATTGGAAAGTTAATGATTCTGCACCTCTAAAATCCAGGGTCCTGCCCTCCTTCTGCAGCAATAGAAACCAGCAAGGATGTTCTGTCTTGATTATACCCAAGGGTTAAACAAGGAAAATACACACAGAATCATATGTAACAACCACATAAAAAGGGAAGTTTGGGCTGAGATAATTAATTCCATTTTGCCATAGACGTAAGGAAGGTCAGAGCCCCGCATCTCTTCAGCTGATCACACTGTGCTCATATTACCTGGACTCTTCTCTCATCTCCTATGAGGAGTTGGGTAGAATAGGATTTGTGGTAAGACAGAGGGAGTCAGGAGGGTGCAGGCCCAGGAACTATGTGGAATGGATGTGGACTAAGCTGGTCTCTTCTTGCCTTTGGCCTAGCTGGCCCTTGAATGGCTTCTGTTCAGAGAGAATTAGAAGGTACCTAAGGGTGTATATTTAATTCAAACGCCCCCATCCTCTCCCATTAATTCAATTTAACAGATATTTACCAAGCGACTTCAAGTTACCACACAGTGCCCTAGGCCTAGAAAGCATAAATGTTGGTAAACGAGTACTATGGAACATAAGAAAGAGAGAGAGAGAGAGAAACAGAGAGAGAGAGAGGAAGAGAGAGAGGAAGAAAGAAGGAAAGAAAGAAATGCCTCTTTAGTATTTGAGAGTTATGGGGGAAATGTAGATTATAATGACCGCAGAATTAGTTGACTATAACTGGTTGCCACTAATGTATTTTTTTTTTTTTTTTGAGACAGAGTCTCACTGTGTTGCCCGGGCTAGAGTGCCATGGCATCATCCTAGCTCACAGCAACCTCAAACTCCTGGGCTCAAGCTATCCTTCTGCCTCAGCCTCCCGAGTAGCTGGGACTACAGGCATGTGCCACCATGCCTGGCTAATTTTTTTCTATATATTTTTAGTTGTCCGATTAATTTCTTTCTATTTTTAGTAGAGACGGGGTCTCACTCTTGCTCAGGCTGGTTTCGAACTCCTGAGCTCAAACAATCCGCCCGCCTTGGCCTCCCAGACTGCTAGGATTACAGGCGTGAGCCACCTCGCCTGGCCACCACCAATGTATTGAAAAGAAAAAATGACAGGCTCAGGTCAGCCAATTACTAGTTTAGGGCATGGCAAGAAAGTCAGAAGTCTTCCTTGGTAAAGTTTAAAGAGAATCCCAACTCCTGCAGTTGGAGGACAAATCACACTGAAGACCAGAAACAGGAATTAATTGCAAAAGCAGTAGACCTTATGAGAGAGTTTGCAATTTCAGCAAATCTCTCACCGAGATCTGGGATGGGGATACCTGGGTACATATACTTGAGAATTGTAAATCCCAAAGAGTCCTCTGAACTTTCTGGGCCTGAGGAAGTGGCCCACATCTCCTATGCCACCCCCTTTGCTAGGGGATAGCAGTTTCCTCCTGACTGGAGATTATGCAGAGGCCTCCAAAGGTATTTGCCTTGAAAGATGATACTTGCCCGAATCTCCTCTCATGACTTCTGGGCCAATAACTAGGTCAGGTCTCAAAATGATCCAATCAGGAAAATATTGGCCATGCTTCAAGAGTAAAAAATATTATCTACCATAAAAGTTGTAGTAGTTGGATAATAACAAAAAATAATAATGGCAGGAACTGGGAGAACATACTGGGAGTGGATATTGGGGGGGCTGAACTGTTTGGAGTTTAAGGCTAAATAAAGGAGTGTTTACTGATACGGTCACTCAGGATTTAATATCCAGGCATGGGCACTTGGAGACTGTCTGGATATGTTGCATAGATGGCTCCTTGAAGCTTGGAAATGATAATGGCTAACAGTAAATAAAGTGAAGATGCTGGAAATGTCTTGGCAAGTATTGAAGATGTGGTCAAAAGAATCAGAAAAATGGATACTGTACAGCAGGCTTATTACATAAGACAGGTCCTTTATTGACTGATTATGTTCCCCTGGAGAACCTAGAAGAGATTTGCTATACGAAAGCAATGAGGAATATGCTAGTGACAGGGGTACTGGAATCACTGGGAAGCTCATGGCTGGGCTCTGTCCTTCAAGATAAAGATTGTATTTTGGGGCTGGGCCTGGTAGCTCACACCTGTAATCCCAACAATTTGGGAGGCTGAGGCAGGAGGATTGCCTGAGGCCAGGAATTCAAGACCAGGCTGGGGAAAGACTCTGTCTCAAAAAAAAAACCAATGGTTCAAAAACCATTTGAACCAATGGCCATTATATGGTGCTGTAACCCTGACGGGTACAATATAAAGGCTTTGTAGGCCAGGATTATTGGTAGGGGAGATTGCTATGGAACTTGGCTTCCTGGTGTCAATATGAATGATAGGGTTCCAGAATAGAGTTCAGTTGGTAACACTTCATTATAAGAGGCAAAGGTAGACATAAGTACCATAAGGTACAGTAAAACTAGAATGGCAACCAGGGGCTTGACTCAGAAGTATCTGTCTATTCTGTTTACAGAAGTAAAGTTCTGTTTACATAATTAAAGTCTGTTCTAAGGTGACTCTTTTGTTCTCTGTCACAATATAGTCTAAAACAGATTTGACTGTTGGAATATTTCACTGAAAAACACACTGGCCTACTATATTGATGACATCATGCTATTTGGACGGGGTAGATGAAACAGTGGCAAGCATGACACATGTGGGCTTGTCAGAGGGTAGCCAATAAACTCCTCTAAGAATAAGGGGGCTGCCACATTGGGGAAGTTTTTAGGTATCCAACAGTCTGAGACATATTGAGATGTTCCTTCCAAGGGAAAGATAAATTATTGCACCTTCCACTTCCTACCACTAAGCCAGAGACAGAGCACTTGGTAAGGCTCTCTGGAGTCTAGAGCCAATACATACCACACCAGGGGAGCCGTGGTGAGAGGGAGCCCTAATGACTTGGTGGGTCTGACAGTACCCAGCTCATGATGTGCAGCCCTGTCACATACGTCCTTCATGGCCCATAGTCTGGTGCCCTGTCTCTCACCATGGCTGATCTATTATTGGGCTACCGAATGATTGATTTTTCGTTAGGAGAGACTGATAGGAGCCCTAAAAATGAAGCTAACCAGGCAGCAGCAAGTTCATTACATTGAAGTTCTTCTACCCTAGAAGGGGTACCACTTCATCCTGGCAGGGATCAACACATATTTTGGGCATGGATTTGCCTTCCTGGCCTACAGCACTTTACCAGCATCACTATTCAAGAGTGATATATTCTCATGGGATCCACATAAAATTTTCCTGTACTTCACAGTGGGGGAGTGTGATAAGAGCACATGATCATGAACTTCACTGGTCTTATCATGAATCTCATCACTCAGAAGTTCCCAACCTGACAGATCATTGGAATGACCCGGCCAATTTAGGGATGACACTCTTCATGGTTGGGGTGCTGTCCTTCAAGATAAGTTATCTACTGTAAATCAATGGCTGTTATATGGTGCTGTAGCCTTGATAGGTACAGTGTACAGAGCTGGGAACCAAGGGGTGAAAGTTGGAATGGCCTTTTTCACTATCACTCCCAGTGACTGACTTAGGGAATTTATATTTCCCATTCTCACATCTTTGCTGGACTTGATTCTTGAGCCAGTTGGGTGCTTCTACCAAGGACACTGCAAGGACTCAACTAAGGCTATGTAACCCTTCCCTCTCCTTTACTCCTGCTTCCTGGGATCACATGTCAAGTAAACTATCCATACCCAGGTCTTTATCTAAGAGTCTGCCTTCAAGGGAATCAAACTAAGACAAATGGTACCAGGAGTGGCCCTAGCAAGCAGAGCTTCAGGACAGGATTCTAGAACACTGGCTGATACAAAGGACCCTATTGATGCTAGTAAGTGAGATGGATGTGGAGTCCTGAGAGTTGATCTTGAGATAAGGATTTGTGTGAAAATGCTTTATTAGGAATTGTTCCCATGGTGGGAAAAAAACAGGAGAGATAGAAAATGAGACCAGGGAAGAGTGCCATATCAAGCAATGTCTTGGTAACCTTGGCTCAAGCCCTTAGGAGCTTGACACTAGCATTTGGAAGGCAGCTTTGGGTAAAGAGGGGGTTCATAATCTTTGGAAGATTATGATGCCTGCCCACTGGGAATTCAAGACCCTTTCCCTTTTCCTCCTCAGGACCCAAGGGTCCTTTCCCTGGAGCATAGCCCCAAAGGACATCCAACTACAACTGGTTCCAAGGATGCCTCTTTGCAGAATGCCAAGAGAACCTGAGAGCCATGAATCTTCTTGCTCTTCTGCCTTTGAGTTCTAGCCTGTACTGAGGCTTGCTGGTGATGCTGGGGTGCTTTTCAGGACAGTTGGAGATTTAAGTAGCTCCAGAAACAGTTTTATCCTAAAAATAAAGTGTGAACTAGGAGCTCAGAAAAAAGATATGTGGACTGAATGTGGATTTTGATAATGCTCATGTGTTTCATGCTCACGTGTTTCTAGCTATAGTAGAATCAATATCTTCCTGGTGGGAAGAGCGATGCTAGAAAATGTTATTTATCTGATGATCAAAGGTACCTAGAGAAGGAACTGGGGCTATTTTAGCAGGGAAAAGAGCAGACCCAGGTGGGATAACTGGGGATAACAGAGCTGTGTTATCGTTTGAAGGGCTGTCACAGGAAAGAGAGAATTGACTTGATCAATAATGCTCCTTGCATAGCTATAAGACCAATGGGAAAGAGCTGTAGGGAGACATTTTTCAGCTTAATTTAAGAAGAAAATTTAAAATATCCAGAGCTATCCATAGATGAAATATAGCACCATAAGAAATAGTGAGTTCCCTGACACTAGAATTATTCAGACAGAGGATGGAAGATCATTTTTGCAGGGATATTGTGGAGGGAATTCAGATATCAAACAGGCATTGAAGTTGATAGTTCCAATCCTGAAATATGATGATTCTTGTCTTTTACAAAAATAAAGGTGAACTTGCAGGAAAACCGAGAGAACTCTCAAGGGTCAGCATCAGAGAAAACACCAGAATGACTAACTAAATGCTTAGGGATGAGATGAGCCTGACCACTGCTTCCAAGCCATGTCATATTAAAAGAATATGAACCCCTATATTTCTAACCAGCTTTATTTATGACAAACTGTTTTGCTGTAAACAAATAGTTTGTGCTTTAGTTGAATTTAGGTGCAATGATAATTCACTTAATAAGTTTTGGGAACAAATTCTTCTTAGAATCAAAGTGGCCAAAGTAGAAAGGAAAATATTTACAATACCAAGATGTTCCTTTTAAAGCTTAACAGGATACAGTATCAGGATATCAAAATCCGCTCATGTGTGTGCAGTTATGCAAACCAGAGATATCTCTAGCTATTTACGATGTCTCTGAGTACAAATGAGGATCAACAGAAATTTAGAAAATTTGAGAGGTCAGGAAAGATATACTACTGTAGTCTACGGGGCCACACGTAGCACCTGTGTAGAGTCAAGCACTAGTTCTGAGCTTGCTTCCCACATGTGACCTGAGGGAGTCTCTCGGGTAAATGCCTCCAGGATGAATGGATGGATCATATGGTGAGTATATATTTAACTTTCTCAGACTATGGAGCAATATTGCACTGTCTTGATTATTGTGGTGTTATAATAAGTTTTGAAATTAGGCACATTGGTTCTCCAACTTTGTTCTTTTTAAAAGTTGTTTTTGGCAATTCTAGGTCATCTACATTTCTATATGAATTTTAGAATCAGTTTGTCGAATTCTAGAAAAAAAGCCAGCTGTGATTTTGGTTGGGATTGTATTGAATTTATTAATCAATTTGGGGAGAATTGACATTCTAACAATATTGAGTCTTACAACCCAAGAACAAAGTGTATCTCTCAATTTACTTAGGTCATCTTTAATTTTTTCAACAAAGTGTTGTAGTGTTGAATATACAGGTCTTTCACATCTTTTGTGGGGGTATTTAAATTTCTGACCATATTTGTGGGCTTATCTATTTCTCCTTGTGGTTCTATCAGTTTTTACTTACTGTGTTTGGATGCACTGTCATTAGATGCATAAACCCATAGGATTATTATGTGCTTTTAATGTATTTACCCCTTTATTATCATGAAATGATGCTTTTTTTTTTTTTTTTTTTT
>NW_012148186.1:3215315-3216913 GCF_000956105.1 Propithecus coquereli
TAGTCCCAGGTACTCGGGAAGCTGACGGCAGGAAGATTGCTTGAGCCCAGAAGTTCAAGGCTACAATGAGCTATCATCATTCCACTGCTCTCCAGCCTGGGCAATAGAGTCAGATAAGCTGTCTCTAAAAACAAACAAACAAACAAACTAAAAACTCCCAAATCCATTTTCTGTAGGCAGTACATAGTTCGGTATTGCTTTTTTTTAAAAATTCAATCTCATGATCTTCAGCTATTAATTGAGGTGTTTAGACCATTTACATTTAAATTTGGACTGTGGGTTAGACAATAATATTCAAACGGATGTTTCAAACATTTAAATATTCAAATGAAATTTAGTTAGTTAATAATATTAGATCAGCGTTAACATTTTCTTCAAATATACAGTCAATTTGTCACCCATCACAGCTAAGAGACATTTAAAGTGGACCAAGTTTTCCTGTTCTCTTTCTCCTTCAGATTGCTTAACATAAAATGACACATCTTTATGCTTTAACAATCCTGTTTGTAGACTTCAGGGGATGCACTTCTGTTTGCATTTTTATTGCAACTTCAACCATGCCCATTTCAAAATAACTTCTTTGCACTTTGAAGTTTCTCAAGTTTTTGGATGAGTATTATGGGTTACACTTAATCTGGCCACTTCTTGGCGATAAAGAAAATGCCCATGTAACTTCCCCAGTGAGGATTCAAATCAGACCGTAGGCATGAGTAGTAGCCCTGAGAAGGGTTCCTTCCGAGAGCTAATGCCATCTCTGATGTATAAATGTATGACAACTGCAACCACCCACGTGGCACATCTCTGACTCGAGTGCATGTTCTCAGGCTAAAGATAAGGCTTCTCCATGAAAAAGTGGAGAAGGTAGTGGGAGGAGCGTGGGGTAGAGTGGGAAGTGAGGATTGGGTGGAGAGAAGGCATACGGAACAGTGTGTACAGATCCACGGAGTTGTGACATGGACGTATCACAGGGAACCAAGGTTAGAGGGCAGGGTGTGACATACAGTGAGGGAAGTGATGTGAGATAATACTAGAAAGGAAAATTGGCATCTGTAGGATAGTCCTTGTTATTGGTTTAAACTCTGTTAGCATGACTTCCAGAGATGTCTGGGGACACAGTAGAGACACGGGAAAGATGAAAGGGGAAAGAACATGCAATCTGCTAATAATTCCAACAATTCTTTCCTGAACCTTTCATTTATTGACAGTAGGCCATCATGTGACAATCATGCTAGGGAAATAATGTGCTGAGGAAATAATGACTCATCCAGGAAGGTAATAACAGTGCACGTTTCCTTGTATTTAGCAGAGTGAGGATGGCCAGGAGAAAATAAGGGAATGAGAGGCAGACAGTGAGCAAAATTGATGGCCGTCCCTTGGAAAAGCACCATAGGAAATCTTGGCTTCTCTTACATGTTCACTGGTTGCCACATTTTCAATATCATTAAAGTTTTTTTTTTATCTTACAAATAATGCAAAGATACATTCCTATTTGAAAGACGTGAAAAATTCAGAAGACTCAGCCTTCTTTTGTACTCCTCCGACACCTCCACTAATCAATAACCATCTTCTCCTCTGAATACACGTCACTTTTTTTTTTT
>NW_012148186.1:3217233-3218922 GCF_000956105.1 Propithecus coquereli
ATTTTTTTTTTCTATTTTTAGTAGAGATGGGGTCTTGCTCTTGCTCAGGCTGGTCTCAAATCCTGAGCTCAAGCAATCTTCCCACCTGAGCCTCCCAGAGTGCTAGGATGACAGGCATGAGCCACCACACCTGGCCAATACGCATCATTTAGTTTGGGGTATATTTTCCCCTACATTTTTATATGCATTTAAACACTTATAATTCTATGTGCATTTATAAATAAATATTTATATTTGCTATTGTGTGGGGTCATATTCTTTGTATCATTCTTCTATTGCTTTCGGTAATGTTTCACTGAAACTTACAGACATGCCTCTATCAGCATACATGTAATTATCTCACTAATACCAATTCTGAGTAGCTACCTTCTTTCCACCCTTTCAGGTGAGATGCTGAAGTAGGAATTCTGGTCTCACAGGAATCTGGAAGTTGTTTGTAAAGAAGCTATTGTAATAGTTTCTGCTATGTTGGGGGCATGGGCTTCACTCTCAGTAGCTCCGTGGGGTATCTAGGGTTTGGAAAGTAAGCATACAACCCCAAGGTACATTTTTATCCTGACAAATAGCACTTATGGGTTTGTATGACTGTCATGTCCAGTTTCATGGGTTCATGATCTAAACAACGTGACCCACATTAATGTGTCTCTACACCCAGAATAGCATGAACTCGTATTCCCCAGGACATCTCCTTTCACTGCCGCGTTCTCTTCCAAAAATTCCCCAGGATAAGGGGATGGTGGTGATATCGGTGGTGTAAGTTTTGAACTCTCCAAATTCTGTCTTTAAAACAGACAGAGCAAGTGCATGGCAAAACCTCAAGCCCGTGGAAAACATTTACGAATCTCCATGACAAGGTATCTCCACAACCCAGAGACAAAAGTGGTGACAGATCACCAACAACTACAAGACGTGCCTGGTGTCAACATCTATGTGGGGAGAAGAAGACAGAAGCAATGGCATGCATCTGAAGAATCTGAGAACAGGGAATCCTAAAAGAGCTGACAAGAATTCACTGGCAAGCACAGTAGGCCGCTTTGGAAATAGCAGCTGAAACTGGGAGGAGCTTTGTCCAATATTGGGTGACGACTAGGGGACCCCATCAGGGAATGAAGGGGCTGGAGTTGTCCAGCTCCTATGAACTTTGAAACAGACCCGCCCAGGTTCCTTTCTAGAACAGAGTCTTACACTGAAGAGAAATCTCTGAGAATAGAAGCAAAATTGAGCCAGATAGGGGCAGCAGGGATGATGGAAGATAAAAGGGGGGCAGTGAGAACAGAGCCAGGAAATTTCAGACAACTATCTTATTTTTAAACAATGCATAAAACCATGGAATAGGGAGCAGTCTGAACTTACAAAGTCCACTGTGAACCACAGTTCCTTCTAAAAGTTCAGGAAAACAAAATTTGCATAAAATTGAGTACAGGAAAAGATCAAAGTCAAATCCCATCTAAGGTCATTATTCAACAACATATATGAAAAAGAATAACATCCCTACATGTAGTAATACTAAAATGCACAAGGAAAATGTAGGCCAAGGATTTTATATCCAGTGATACTGACTTTCAAGTATAGACACACCTCATTTTATTGAACTTTGCTTTATTGCACTTCACAGACACTGTGGTTTTTTTTTTGAGACAGAGTCTCGCTGTGTTGCCCGGGCTAGAGTGCCGTGGCATCATCCTAGCT
>NW_012148186.1:3220227-3227379 GCF_000956105.1 Propithecus coquereli
GAGTAGCTGGGACTACACCATGCCCAGCTAGTTTTTTCTATATATATTTTAGTTGTCCAGCTAATTTCTTTCTATATTTTTTAGTAGAGACAGGGTCTCACTCTTGCTCAGGCTGGTCTCGAACTCCTGAGCTCAATGATCCGCCTGCCTTGGCCTCTCAGAGTGCTAGGATTACAGGGTGAGCCACCGCACTCAGCCTCATTGCTGTTTTAATTTGCATTTTCCCAATAACATAAGGTATGGAGTATATTTTCATATGTTTATTTGCCATCTGTATGTATTCTTTGGTGACATGTCTGTTCAGGTGTTTTGTTCATTTTTTCAGCAGATTGTTCATTTTCTCATTGTTGAGTTTTAAGAGTTCTTTGTGTATTTTAGATACAAATTCTTTATCAGATATATGTATTGCAAATATTTTCTCACAGTCTCTGGATTGCCTTCTCATTATCTCGACACATTTAATTTTTTAAAAATGGAGTAGAACAGAAAATATCACAGTACACTGAAACTATAGTGAGGGTGAAAATTGTTTTAGGAAATTTTTGTTTCATTCGTGTGTGTCAGTGTGTATGTGTGTGTGTAGCATGTTACAATGGAAAATGTATTAATACTTCTTTCTTAAGGTAAAGGAATAAGTGGGAGGAGAATAAGAAAGGTTGAAAAACGTTCTTTTGGAGAAAACATTTACAAGAAATTTGATGCAATTTTACCTTCTTTTTCTCTGATACATAATGCTTGTTTAATGACTAGCTAACAAATTATTGGCTATGCATGCCTGGAAATGTTAATGAACTACTGTTTTACAAACAATGCCATTCTGTCATTCATTCAACCAATATTTATTTAGCATCTATTGTTGGTTAGGCTTCAGTGAAAGAATCTGTGGACATTTCAGGAAAAAAAAAAAAACCCAACTAATCTCTTTTAATGGAACAATAAACAAAATTAAACAAAATGTTTGAGTAGGGATTTAAACTGGTTTTGTAATCGTAATGAACAGAGGAATGTCAACATTAGAGAACATGGAGCAAACATATCAAGACTCTGTCTCAGCTGGGGCAGGGTGGCTGGCTGGGAGGGACTGCAGGATCAGACTAGGCCACCGTGGCAGTGCTACAGTCCCATCTCAGCTAGCACCCTCTGGTTGGGGATGTGAACCTCCTGGAGCCAGACAATATTCTCTTCACCTGGACAGCCTTGGCGCTTGCCTACACAGCTGACTCAAAATGTGTTAATTAAGGGGTGTGAAACAATGATGATTTTCACTGGGAAAGTTAATTTTTGAAAAGGAAGGGAGAAAAATCCACATGGGGGGGTGACATTGGTAGGGGTGTGGGAAAGAGTTACCCCGGAGGGACAAAGTGTGCCATGCCACTATTGTTTATCCATGGTAAATCAAGAGGAACCATTGGGAACTTGGAAAAATATGCTGGTATACAGCTGAGTTGAAAGTTATAGAAAAGGGACAGTCTTGGAATAAGAATAAGTTGTAGATATTGTGGTACCTGATCAAGATGGCCTTAAGCTTCCGCTCTGCTTGACCAAACTTTAGACAGGCTTCTTCCTGACTCTAGGACCCTAACCTCCCTTTTCTCAGAGCACTTACTTTAGAAAACCAGTAATTATAAATTCTTTCTCTGTCCCTTTGAGATGTAAGTCTTTTCTGAAAGCCTCTAGCCAGTTTGTAACCCAGGAATGTCTTTCTCAAAGACCTGGGAGCTATCTCTTTGAAGTGTAAACATCAGGAGAGACAGCGCCCCTATCTCCCAGTTTCTGTGGGCAGGTAGGAGCCTAACTTGTGTGGGTGCCTTGATTCAAGTTGTAAAACTACCTCCTGTCATGGAGATATGGGAAGGTTCACTTTTCCTTAGAGCAAAGTCAATCAGCAACACAGATGGCCTACGACACCGCTCCCCCAGCTCTTAGGAAATCTCTGCCCTTTTCTGCGCAGAGTCGTGGTCGGACTGAGTTGTGGCCTCCGTACCCTATTGCAACAGCCTTGAATAAAGCCTCCTCTGCCTGTTTAACTTTGTCTGGTGCATTTTTTTTTTTTTTTGCTTTAACACAGCCATGGTCTAGTCAGGAAAAAACCTACTTGGACTTGGAGTGAGAAAGCTGGATCAAGGTCCCCTTTGCCCACAGTTCAATTACAGAAACTATGGGCAATTTCACCTCACTGAGCTTCAGGATCTTTACCCGCAAAATTTAGAGGCTGAAAAAAATGGTCTGTAAGATCTCTTCCAGCCTCAGGCTTTTTTGATGGTCAGATGCACTTGATTGACTAGGGATATATATATATATATATATGTGTATGTAGATATATTTTAAAATAGGGATATATATATATTTATATATAGATATATAATACAAAACAATATATTATAGATGATATGTAATATATAAAATCATATGTATATGATATATATTCAGAGAAACATATAGCGATTTATTTATTTATTTATTTTCTTTATCTGGAGTTGCAATATATAGTGATTAAATCCAGATGGGCTATCTTGAGAGCTGAACAACAATTTAAAAAACCCTAAGGACTGATTGGACCATACACTGTAACGCTGTTCTTCCCTGGTTTTTAGGAGACTGAGGGGCTCTTCAGCAAGCATGAATGTGGCCACTAGATGGAAAATCCTTGTGTCAAGAGGAATGGCAGGTCCCCAAGATGCTGTTGTCCTCTAATTTCCCAGAGACTTGTTTCTAGGAGAGTACCTTTGAGGCCATTTTAAGATACTTTTTCTCTATAGATTCCTTTTAGTTGTCATAAAAACTGATCTGTTCTGTTCTGTCATGGGTCAGACACCAAAGCAGCTGGTGGGGATTTGAAGCAACAAGAGTCAGGGCAGGGATAGGGGCACAGATAGCCACTCAAGGGATTGTGACGACCACTGAACTCACTTTGCACTTGTATTGTACAAACCCATCACCTTCCATGCATCTCCCCATATAGAAGCATCATTTATTCATTTATCCAGAAGGAACATCAAGAACCTATAATGTGCTAGATGCTGAGCTGGTTACTAGGGACAAAGCTACTGCAATCAAGATAGCCGTGGTCCTTGCCCACAGAGATCTGACAGTCCAGTGGGGAGCCATGCATCCACAAATAATTATACAAGTGGATATTTAAATTTCAGCTATGATAAGTTCGATGAAGACATGGAGGGTACTAAGCTGAGTCAAAAAGGTCAGAAGAAGCTTACTTAAGGAAATTAAAAATAAGCTGAGGTGCCAAGGATGTGGAGAGATTGGAACCCTTGAGCACTAGTGGTGGGAAGGCAAAATGGTGCAGCTGCTATGGAAAACAGTACAGTGGTTCCACAAAAAATTAAAAATAGAATTACCATATGATCCAGCAATTCCACATCTGGGTATATACCCCAAAGATTTGAAAGCAGAAACTTAAACAGATAGTTGTATACCCACATTCATAGCAACATTATTCAAAATAGCTAAAATGTGGAAGCAACCCAAGTGTCCATCAATAGATGAATGGATAAGCAAAATGTGGCATATACATATAGTATAATAGAATATTATTCAGCCTTAAAAAGCAAGGAAGTGCTGCAATATGCTACAACATGGTTGAACCTTGGGAACATTATGTTAAGTGAAATAAGCTAGTCACAAAATGACAAATGTTGTACCACTCTCTTTATATGAAGTAGCTGGAGTGCTCAAATTTATAGAGAAAGAAAGTAGAATGGTATTTGCCATAGGCTGAGAGGAGGGGAGAATGGGAGTAGAGTTTCAGTTTGAGAAGACAAACATAGTTCTGGAGATGGATAATGGTGCTAGTTATGCAACAATGTGAATGTACTTATGTTACGGCAAGTGTTACAGTGACCGGTCCCAGGGGAATAACCGAGCGGAACGCAGAGAGTTGGAGAGTCAATGTTTACTCTCTTAACACCAGTGGGCCCAGAGGAGACAAGTCTCCAAATTCTGAGCACCTCTTCCTGGTTTTTGTCAGGTTTTATACTTTTTTGGGGGGGTTAGTCTTATCCAATAACATACACAAGCATAAAAGTTAACCCATTAGTAAAAGGATTAAAAGTTAGCCAATTAATAGCAGTTTTTACATGCAGTACAGTTATGATAGGCTTATAACAAACAGTACAGTCATGACAGGCTTATAACTCTGCTTAATTGTTTGGTGGTTTCAGCTAGCTGGTGCATATTTTACCTATTTGCTCCACTTAGCTGCTTTGTGGTTTTAAGCAGAAGTGGCATGGAAATTCCCCAACACTTAATCCCACTGAACACTTAAACATGGTTACAATGATGAAGTTTATGTTATGTGTATTTTACCACAATAAAAAAATAAGCTGAGGCTTGAAAGATGAGTGTGAGATAGACAAGGAAGGGGGACACAAAGAGGCTTCAAGGGAGAAGGAAGAGTATATCACGTCTTGGGTGTAGACATGGATACTTACGAGAACTAGAAGAAGGCCAGTGCTCTGGGATGTGGGGTGTTGGGGGACAGCAGGACATAGGACGAGAGATAAAGCTGAGGAGGTGCTGTCACAACTCTCACAGCCCATCAGTCACCAAACCCTGCAGATGGGAGTAGAGGATCCTGGATCCCTGCTGCCACTGCTTCTGTTGAGACCCTAAACAACTGTTGGAGCCATCTCTTAACTGTGCTCCTCCTGCCTCCTCGTCCTTCCCTAATGTGCACAGCCCCCAGAGTCCTGCACGGCCCCAAATGTCCCACAGGCTCTGGAGGCAGACGGCTGGGTCTGAATTCCAGTTTTGCCACTTGCTAATTATGACCTTGGGCAAATCACATGGCATCCTTAAATACCCATGGTTAGATGTGGCACTAATAGTCCCTGCCATAGGATCTGTGTGAAGATTCAAAGAGCCAGTATGCAGGCAGCATGTATGAAGCTCAGGTAACAATCTCAGATGTGCAAGAAATGTAACTTTATTCTCTTGTGACCAAACAGAATTTTTATTTTGAGCCACCATTCTGGTAACTTCCAGAAAGTTGTTCTTAGTCAACTCAAGACATCCCCAGGGCTTTCATTTCCAAGGACTTCCTGGTGCTGCAGCATTGGTCGAGAGGCGCCATCCCATCGGACTCCTGCGAGGAGGATGGAGCGCAAGTGGTCTATTTCAGAGGGGATCCCGGGAAGCTCCAGCGAGCGAGGGTGATGAGGGGTGCAGAGGGCAGGAGGCCAATACAGGGAGCCTTCATGAACAAGTAACTGTTTTGGGCTACCGGAAGGTTTGCCAGGTTTGCCAGATTAACTACAGGACTCCTGGTTAAATTTGAATTTCAGACAAACAATAAGTAGTTTTTTTAGTATGTATCTATCCCAACCATTGCAAGAAACATAATTATACTAAAATTATTCATAATTTATTTAAAATTCCAAATTTACTGGGTGTCCTATATTTTTGCTTGCTAAATCTGGCAACCCTAGCTACTGGGGCTCAGCCTCCCCTGAGAATGCCTCATGGAATGGAACATGCCCCAGGGATGGAACATGCCCCAGAGTTGTCCCCAGTGATGGGCAAAGAAGATGGGGGTATTTATTAACCCACTTCCGTTCATCATGGGTTGAGCACTCCCCTGGCATTTCTGGCCTCCCCTGCTCCCAAGTGGAATGTCCTCTGGCCAGTCAAAGACCCTGGGCATAGTGACTTGCCTTAAGGTGCTTGCCTTAAGCTGCTGTCTGTGGAGATGTTGGGTGCTAAGGGAAAATGGATGGGGCACCTCATCATATAAGGCTGGCATGCACCGAGATGTCCACATCCCCATATTGTCCTTAGTTTCCTTTGTCCCTGACAGCCAACTTCCCTAAGGGCTTATTAGCTTGATGTTGTGCTAAAAACAACAGAAATGTGGGTCCATAGTAATGGACAAGAGTACCTTGTGTGACACAGACGCCCACATCTGTTTTCTTGAGGAAGCAGTTCCCATATGGCCCAGAGACTAAGAGTGGACATCTGCCCTTTCATTCAGTATCATTCACTGCAATAATCTTGAACTATAGCCAGACCATGCACTAGCCGGCTAGCCCAGCTTAAGGGAGGTGCCTCAATCATGCTGAGCTCTAGCCAACGAAAGGCCACGAGAAGAGAAGAAATAAAAACTAACCCTATTCTTCCTGCTCCACCAGGAGTGACTGCTATTATAAAGTAAGGGTCTCTGGTTATGGAGCTGGAGGAATTATCCAGAAGCTGCTCGGGATTCCAAGGAGAAGGGGTTTTAATACAGGACACCAGAAGCTTACATAATAATTAGAAGGGTTGGGGAAGCAATATGGAAACTATTGCTACTTTCATGAAATCAGGAAGGGATGGATTCCAGGAAAGCTGCTGGCAATAATCCCATCTGCCTACAATACCAAAGCAGGTGATTCTCAGGAGGGTGCCTGGAAGCCAGAGCAAATCATATGCCTGTCATATGTCCAAGCATCAGTTCAAAACAGCCAACAGGGACACGACACTGACTTCTCTTCTGCCTTCCAAAATGCCCTGTGAGTGCCTTTAATTAGCAGACTCTAACCCGGAGCCATACAGGAAAGTGACACTGGGAAATGAAGTTCCAGACCTCCCTGCAGTGCAGAGGACAATGGAGAAAGGGCAGGGATGACACCTAGTAAAGATGAACTGGTATGAGCAAATTAAACCAAATACCCATGTCAAGGGTGGAAGGCAACACAGGATACCATCAAAGCCCTGTGACCCTTTGTGTATTGGTAAAGAGTCTTATGGATGCTATTAGCAGAATTCTTAGGTCAAATTCAACCCAGGCAGATGTCATGGCTCAATAATACAGCCAGCTTCTATTTCCTTCTCAAATGTCACACTGCCTAGAAATATCAAATATGAATCTGACATACACACAATTTCCATGTGGCATACGCTAACTTTCCTCTAAAGCTGGTAGTGACCTCATAACTATACTCTTCAAAGGCCAGATCCAAGAGAAGAAGGTCCAGAAGGGGGCAAGCCTCTCCTCTCTTCCATGCCTAATTCCTCCCCAGAGCAGCCCTTGGCAGGGCTCAGAGCCTCCCTGATGATGGATACAAAATCCAGGGCCATCTGCTTTTGGTTACACCAAAGGGCTATGGGCTGAACCTATGGCCCCACAGGACAGCCACGTCATTGTGCAAAAAACCCCAC
>NW_012148186.1:3227429-3228453 GCF_000956105.1 Propithecus coquereli
CGCCCAGCCCAGATACTGTGTTTTTTACAAATTGAAGGTTTATGGCAACCCTGCATGGTAAAAGTCTATCAGTGCCATTTTTGTAACAGCAGGTGATCACTTTCTGTCTCTGTGTCACATCTTGGTAATTCTCACAATATTTAAAAACTTTTCATTATTATCATATTTGTTATGGTGATCTGTGATCCATGATCTTGGATATTACTACGATAATTATTTTGGGGCACCATGAACCACGCGCCAAAGAACGACAAAGAACTTAATTGATAAATGTTGCATATGTTCTGACTGCTCCACCAACCAGCCATTCCCTCACCTCTCTCCCTCTCCTTGGCCCTCCTTATTCCTTAAGAAACAACAATATTGAAGTTAGACCAATCAATAATGGTATAATGGCCCACAAAGTGTTCAAGTGAAAGGAAGAGTCGCAGGTTTCTCACTTTAAATCAAAACTGGAGATGATGAAGCTTAGTGAGGAGGGCATGTTGAAAAGTGAGACAGGCTGAAGGCTGGGGTTCTTGTGCCAAACAGTTAGTCAAGTTGTGAATGCAAAGAAAGGTTCTTGAAGGAAATGAAAAGGTTTATTCCAGTGAGCACACACATGATAAGAAAGCAAAACAGCCTCACTGCCGATATGGAGAAAATTTTAGTCCATTTTTATTTACCCATTGACCTGCTAAAGGCCATCTTGGTTACTTCCAGGTTTGGGCAGCCCTGAATAAACACCCATGTGTAGGTTTTTGAGTAGACATAAGTTCTCAACTCTTTTGGATAAATACCAAGAACTGTTATTGCTGGATTGCACAATAAGAGTAGGTTTAATTTTATAAGAAACCACCAAACTGTCTTCCAAAGTGACTGTGCATTTTGCATTCTCACCAGCAATGAGTGAGAGTTCTTGTTGCTCCATAGCTTCACCAGCATTTGGTGTTGTCAGTGTTCTGGATTTTGGCCATTTTAATATGTGCGTAGTGCTATCTCATGGCTGTTTTTTTTTTTTTTTTTGAGACAGGGTCTCACTGTG
>NW_012148186.1:3240204-3242816 GCF_000956105.1 Propithecus coquereli
AAAAAAAAAAAAAAAATTAATAAAGGGGTGCAAGGTGAGAACTGTGGTAAGGGCCTAAACTTTTCAAGGCACAGGCATAGCTAAAAATAATGATAACAACCAGCCACTGTCCCCTAGTTTGCTTTCCTATAATTGCTACTCAGGAGTCACACAGCTGCTGGTCATAAAGATTCTTAACTCTCGCCATAGATAACATCACCCTTGTGAAACCTAAGGCTAGTTTTTGAGATATCTTCCAGGCCCTGCATTCCAGTGGAACAGATGACCCACCCAGACCAGTGGCCCATACCAAGGAACTGACTCAACTGGTCTTGCTACCCAGAAATACCACCCAAGAACCGACTCAGCAAAGAAGACAATTTCTACACGTCTGTGGTTCCACTCCAAACCCAGCCAATTAGCAGACCCAATTGCCTAGCCTTTTGCCCACGAACTATATTTAAAACCCTTTCTCCCAAATTTTGGGGGAGATATCCTCCCATCTCTTCGCATGGCACCTGAGATAGTAAACTCTTTCTCTGCGGAAACTCTTTCTCTGAGGTAACCCTTGCTGTCTCTGTATTGGCTTCCTCATAGCAGTGGGCAATGAAGCTGGTTGGGCTGTAACAGACTTCTGGCTTAGAAGGAAGCCACCAGCTCCTTCTCCTGCCCAGCCTCACACACTGGCCTGGCTGTGCTTTCCCCACATCCCAGACAATATGTGGTTAATTATCATGGCCTCTGTGGGGGTGAGGGAAACTTTCCCTTTCCCCTCCAAAGTCCACTGAAAGATCAACTCGCAATTAAGGCACATTAATAAGAGAAAGGGTTTATTTACTGTGGGCACAGGGAGAATCACAGAGTGACTGAACCCAATATCCCAGTGGGGTCCAGAAATTTTTATATCCTCCTTTTAGAGGAGAGGGGGAGATGAGGAATATAGGTAATTCTGTTTAGGGGCAATAAATGGTTGCTAGGGAGGATGGATAAATGGGGGAAACAGATGGACTGGTAAATTAACCTGAGAGACAGGTATTATGTTTAAAATGATTTGGGCCAGGTCTGGCTGCATCTTGATCTTCTTTCCTACAATATATTGAGATAACAGGGAGGGGAGGGGAAGTCAATTGTTCTTTTGATGGGTCCATCTGGTCATGCAGAGAGAGGGAAAGCCCCTTCCAAGGCCTGTTGATCTATAAGGGCCTTTTATTCAAAACACTCTTTATACCAAGGAGTCATATTTTAGGGTGAAATTTTCTGAGCTCCTTCACCTACACCTTCCCTTTTTAATTTGGTTAGAAGGTTATACATGGTGTGCTGGCCTCAGTTTTCTTCCCTGAATGTAGCCAAGAGAGAAGATTCTTGCTGGTCCTTGTCTCTGCTGAAGGAAGGCAAACTCCCGAGGCCTGGCGAGATTGAACGTGGCTGGGCTGGGCTCCCGGTGTGAGCCTGACCTTTGGGAGTGCAGAAGCACTGAGCTGCCTCTTCTAGGGATCTAAAACCCGCAAGATAAAACTCCAGGGCTGTAATTGTGCTTTGTCGTTATGATGAGAATCCAACCCCAATCCAACACTAGTTATAGCACCATGTCTTGGTGTATTTCCTTAGAAATCAGCACTCAGAAGCTGGGCACCTGTAGTCCCAGCTCCTTGGGAGGCTGAGGTGGGAGGATCACTTGAGCCCAGGAGTTTGAGGCCAGCCTGAGCAACACAGCAAGACCCAGGCTCTAAAAACAAAAAAGAAATCAGAACCCAAGGCCAAGTTTTCATGCTAACACTTCATTGAGGGGAAAGGCAGCAAAAGTGAAGGACAAAGGGCAGTGAGTAGGGTAAAGAGGGCAAAAAAAAAAAAAAAAGAGGGAATGTGTCACAGAGCTGTCCACAGCCTCATGAGAAACACTGCCTCAACTGCTCGGTTATGAATGATGTCTGGAGAGGCTGAAGAGAATCACCATGCCTCTGACAGTCTGTCCGGGACAGAAAGGACCAAGACTTTATCTGTCAGCTACTTCCCATCTCCTGCCTCTCACTGGTCCAAGTTCACCCCTTGGGGTGTGAGCTCCCCTACACTTCCTGGGTTTATTACCAGCTGCTGGGGAAGCCAGAGCCTCCAGCGGTCTAATTCAGTCTAGTTGTTTTCTAGAGTCATTGTTGGCATATTATATGGGAGAAAGGGCAACATACTCCTACTGCCCTCTGCCTGCTCTATATCGTTTATAGCTGGGCAGGACCTAAAGGAGATTGCTCGTGCTTGTTGGGGGTTGGAGTTATGATGACATAAGGGTCTGCAATGGCTCCTATGCCTAAAGTTTCTGGGCTATTTCTCAAGTATTTGCAACCCAGTTTTAAGAAGCAAACGGAAAATATTAAAGAATCTATTACTTTTTGATACACTTAGATATTTTACCATAATATGCATTAGGGATTTTTTTAATGCAAAAAAAGGACTGGAGCCTGAGCAAGAGTGACACCTCATCTCTACAAAAAATAGAAAAATTAGCCAGGCGTCATGGCGTGCACCTCTAGTCACAGGTACTCAGGAGGCTGAGGCAGGAGGATCACTTGAACCTAGGAGTTTGAAGTTGCAGTGAGCTATGATGACACTACTGCATTCTAGCTTGGGCAACAGAGTGA
>NW_012148186.1:3243428-3253073 GCF_000956105.1 Propithecus coquereli
CTCTTGCTCAGGCTGGTCTAGAACTCCAGAACTCAAATGATCCTCCCTCCTCAGCCTCCCAGAGTGCTAGGATTACAGGCATGAGCCACCGCACCCGGCCTGCTTTTACTTTTTTTGATGGGGGGAAGGTGGCCAGGAGAGTTGGTAACGAATGATAGAAAGCAGATCCTCAGAGTGGGATCTTAGAACCAGATCATTCTCTGCTCAGATGGAAATGAGGACTCTGTTGCTGACAGTAAGCAGGTGGTCCTAACCCCTGGTATGCAATAGCGTCACAGGGTTCCTTACCCTGAGGGGCAGGGTGAAGATGAAGTGCTGAGTTATAAGGTAGCTAAGACACTTGAACAACACGAGGGTAGTGATAATTATAAGGATTGAGGGTTTGCTGGCTTTTGTTAACTTCTTTCGAAATCTTGAAGAAAGGAAATGACAAGCTCAGGTAGGCAGATATCAATGCAAGTCATGCTGTGAAATCCAGAAAACGTCATGGCATGGTTTAACGAGACCGAATTTCCTTCAGCCAGAGGGCAGAATATGCTAAAAATCAGCCCCAGGATCTGATTACATGAGTAATAGAACTGCAATGAAGATCGAATGCATAGCCTCCACAGATCTCTTTACTCAGAGTCAGGACCCTGACAGAAAAGGAGAATCTGAGAACTGGAATGGGGACATTTGGGTAGAAGAGCCAGATAATATTGAGCACCTAGACTGCCCTGTGCCTTCTGTGCTGGCTGAAGTTCCCTCCCCCTTGTTGGAAGGGAATAGCTTCCTATTCTTACAGACCCTGCAAAGACCTCACTTGAGACAGGTGTTTCTCAAGATAATGCTCACTTACATAAAAATGTACACTCTCCTTTGTTCATTTTCTCCTGACCAATAACTAGGATCATGTAGCAACACAGCACAAGTGGGAAAATACAGCCTTGCTCTAGAAGAAAATAGCGTATACATTAAATGAATTGCTGGATTTAGCAAATATGAGCCAGCAGGAACTGAGCAAATGTTCACAAGTAGCTCTTGAGAGTGTTGGAGCAAGGGGAGAAACATAAGGCTGGATGGCGGCAGTTTATTGACATGGGGGCACTCCTCCCTCCGCAACTCATTAACATCCTGGCAAGGTCACCTGGAGCTGATTCTGGACCTGCTGGAATTGCTCCTTGAAGCTTGGACATGACTGCGATAGTAATAGCCTGCAATAGGTGAGATGGAGACTGCTTTGGCTGACTATTGAGAAAGAGATCAGAGGCTCTAGCAAGTAAAAGTTTTAGAATAGATTTATAACACAAGGCCAGGGAACCTACTGATGGACTAGATGTCCCACACCAAAGAGGTAACCAAAAGGGCTTGACCCAGAGTTCTGTGTTGATAGCAAATAGCCATAATGTACCAATGGACAAGAGAGATAAACATACAAGTAGAGTGTTATTTGACTTAAATAACTAAGAGAGGAGGGAGAGGAAAGAGCCATCAAGCAGCTACCACAGTGAAAAACCACTATCTCCTATCAGTTTCCAGACCCAAAGCTCATTGACTGAAAGGATGGTGGGGCCCTGTTTTGGAAGACCATGTAATAGCATTTCAAGTATGCAATATTATCTAAATCCTTCCCCAGTGAGAATTGCCACTATTTACCAAAAAATGTGCACTGAGGAAAAGGGAATATTTATAACTTTTGAGGGCTGTTGAATGCAGGCATAGAGCTGAAGCTAAACCTTGAGATCCAAAATACCATCATGGTCCTCTGATTAGACAGAGGCTTATGGAGGACAGGTGATATGTTGGCAATAGTCAAAAAAGGAATGCTAGTGACCATAGCCCTACTCAATTGTGGCCTTTGGGGACAGTGGTGAAGGAAGGTTCTCCCAGTGGACAATCCTTCAAACAGTAATTTGGGATGTCAATTTGGTATGGAGAAAGAAGCTGCATGAGGTAAGACTCCTGGATGAGGAATGGCCTACTGAGTTGGTCAGGGACGTGGAAAGAGCAAGATTGGAAGATCAGAGAGTAGATCTGGGAAAGAGACAGGCAGGTGAGCCTGTGGGAATGGGGACAAATTGTGTCTACATCAATGCCCACAGGACAGCAACCACCAAAGAGAAGGCATGCAGAAACCAAAAGAACAGAAAGACTTCCTTTTTGATTGCTCAAGTGCTTGTACGATGGGCCAGTGATAGTCAGGGATGGGGACTGAGTATGCAGCCAACAGCATGGACTCCCTTTTGTTAATGCTGATCTAGCTAGACCAGTAGATCTGCCCTACTAAATTCCCAATCTGCCAGAAGCAGAAGCTGGCTCCTAACGCACCCAATGTGAAACCATTCTTCAAGGAGAGTCACTTGAGGACAAGCTGATTATGTTGAATCCCTCTACCCTAGAGGTGACAGTGATTCTTCCTTACTGAATATGTTCTGCCTGCCCTACCTGCATGGTTCTTCTGGCACTAATCAGGATGGATTGTCAGCACAAGATGCTGCACAACGTTGCTTCATATCAAGGGACCCATTTCATGGCAAAGGAGGTAAGTATGGGGCTTTAAACATGGGATCCACTGGTCTACCATAAACTGCATCACCTAAAAGCCTTTCATCTACTAGAACAATGGAATGGCCTACCAAAGGCTAGGGCATCAGCTATGGATAAGACACTGTAGGATTGGAACTGTCCTCAGTGAGTATATGTCCTCAATATATATGGCACTTTGTCACCATAGCTAGAATACATGGGTCTGGAAACTGAAGAGTGGTAGTAGTAGTGACACTTCTCTAATCATCGATTCCAGTGATCCACTTGCGGAATGTATACTTCATGTTCCCACAACCTCAGCTTCTGCTGGATCAGAAGTGCTAGTTCCTGGGCAGTGGGGATGAGGGAGACACTTTCACCGGGGAGTCAGGAAGTGTCCTCTGAATGTAAAGCTATAAGTATCACCTGGTCATTTTGGGCTCCTCATGCCAATAGGCCAATAGACAAGAATCACTATATAAGAGAGGAAATAGACCTGATAACCATAAGGGAGTAGGTGGTTGCTACACGATTAAGAAATAAAAGAAAACATCATGATCTATGTTATCCAGGGTCTTCCAAAAAGCAGATATCAAAACAAGATTAAGTGTGCAAGGATTTTATTAGGGCAAATACTTGTGAGAGAAAATGGGGAGGGAGCCAGGAGATGCTGAGAGAGTATCAGACTGCCATGAAAGTCTAACTCTGAACAAAAAAGAGGAGAAAGCCAGCCTGACCCTGTCTCTCCAAAAAAATTAAAAAAAAAAATTAGTTGGGTGTGGTGGCACGCATCTATAGCCCTAGCTACTCAGGAGGCTGAGGCGGGAGGATTGCTTGAGCTCAGGAATTTGAGGTTACAGTGAACTATGATCTCACCACTGCACTCCAACCTGGGTGACAAAGTGAGATCCTGTCTCAAAAAAAAAAAGGAGAAAAGAAATTTGGGAGGAAGTGTTCTAGGCTACTGTACAGTCTGAGAAAGTCCAGCAAGGCTGCTGGGAGTCCTCAAGCCCAAGTCTGCTCTCAGAGGAGTCCCATATCTCCTAAGGTAGGTCATTGTCTGGGAGCAGCTGGGGGTGGAGGGCACAGATTCCTAGAAAACACCCAGATGGATTTTCAAAGTGCAGCAGCTGTAGCTCCTGGTTAAATCATATTCCCTCTAGTTGTAGGTCCGCAAGGCACATTCTATTAATATTAGCACCAAGATAGATAGATGGATGGATGGATGACAGGTGGATGATTGATAGATAGATAAAATATGCAGATATAATCTCCCTATTTATTGTTCTTTGTTCAGCCCTTGAGGAGCACTTGTTTCAAGTTCAATTTTTTTCTCTTCATTCTGAACATTTTAATCAACACTCTCAAGACCAAAAATCTAATCTTCCAAGCCACAAAACATAGATAAATCTTGCTATGAAAAAATTTAAAACTTGTGATTGGTAAATGACAAAACAAATTGAAAAAGAATTTTTGCAACACATACGATAAAAAGACTAATTTCTTTAGCGTGTGAAAGTCAGGCAAATGAAAAATGTTAACAACCTAGTAGAAAAATGTGTAATGCAGTGTAAACTAAAGTACCTTGCTATGGAGATTAAGTGGCCATTCTACATAGCACCAGGAAGTGGCAAATCTAAGTGCAATCCAAATTTTAATACACAAACTGGAAAAATTGTAACTAGTTACAAAGTTTTGTTGAAAGTTCATATTATAGTAAAAAAAAAAAAGAGCCAAAGATTCTCAAGCAAGCTGCAAGAAAAAAGATGATGCGAACACTTGGTCCTCTTAGAAAAAGTCTTAGTTGAAATGGGTGGCAAATTAGTTGTCAATGTGAACGGTGTCTCCTAAAATAATCCAGTTCCGCTTACTAAATCCATATTTCCTAAGCAAATTTCTGATAACAATTATGTTCTCCAATCACATTACTCTCTTGGGAAAGAGGCTCTTTCCAGCTAGCATGATATCATCAACCCTTTAGTTAGTAAATTTATGGGAATAGAACGTCCTGCTACAAACCCATTTTAATAAGTTAATAAACCTGAGGCACTTTCGTCTGATCACTCATGAATAAGATGACAGTGAAGATATGGACGTGCGAAGTAGAAGGAAGACTTCAGACTGGTGATTATCCTACTAAGGTGAGATACTCCAGGAATCCCAGCCCCAGTGAGAAGCTGGAGCTCAAGTGTTTATTGCTTTTCCCTTGGAGATACTTTATCTCATTCTGTTGTTCCTATGAAGATGAAAAGGGCCTGGAGCACCTGCCTCTGAACCCCAAGGCTTCCTTGGCCACACCAGCTCTGCTGACGCTGCTGAAGCTTCCGTCCCAGTACTCATGAGTTAGAGAGTTCTGTTCTGAGGTTGGGGCTGAAGATTTGGGAGGGAGGGTTCACAAGGGGGTAGATTTTCAGCCAGGGGCCTGAACCACTGATTTGGGCATGGGGAAGAAGCAGGAAACACAGAGGTCTCTGCTCCAATGATGGAATCAAGGAACTCACAAAAATTTAATGGTTAATCATAATTGTAGATCTGGACTCTCCAGGAAAGCAAAATATCTTAACATCTTACCCTTAATGCATTTACAGATTAATTTGGAAAAGAAAATTAGGGTACATAACAAGACAAAGCAATAGATGAGGATAAAATGAGTGGTATTCATTTGTTAATTCAGCAGGCATTTATTTATTGAACATCTATTCTCAGATTATCTGCTGAGCTAGATGCTGGAGACACAGAATGTGGTTGAAAGGACAGACTAGTAAATGGTTGGATTTAACAAGGAAGACTTCCTCTCGGAAGTGCTGACCTCTAAAGGAGGTGGCACTCAAGCTGAGTCCTGAGGAACAGTAGGAACCATCCAGGTGATGATGAGGGTAGGTCCTGGAGAGGGAGCACTGCAATGAAAATCACCTGGGCATAGATGTGGACCCTTGACCACTCAACAAAATGAAGTCTGGAGAGAGGGCAATATTGCATGGGTGTGTCTTGGGAGGAGGAGAAAGGGATGGATGGCCTGACTGGAAGAGCAGAGACATGGCAGACCCCCAGACATTCGAGGACCCGCCCAATCTTGAGAGCTACTCTTTTCACTGGGATTCCCTCTAGATCGCAGACAAAGCAACTGGGACCCATCACCAATGTAAGAAGAGATTAGCTACTTCTGAACCACTTTCCTGCCTAATTCAGATGCCATAGCTCTTGGCAGGGGTGTTCTATGAACAGTTAGTTGCACGTGTGAATATGTGTTCCACTCCCATGTCCTTTCCTGAAAGAAAATAGTGTTATGAAGTGTTGTAAAGAGGGATGTTGACCAAGTGCATTGGACACTTCACCTTCTACCTCCAAAGACTTCAAGTTCTTGCCCTGAGACTAGCTCTAGGACATTTGGCAACTAAATATAATTATTATCTAATATATATATAAATATTTGAAAATACAGGATGTTAAGAACATGATCCATGCTGTCAACCTAAGTAACGGAAAGAGAAACTCTCTAAAAGAAAATAATATTTATTCAGGAATAGGAAATTGCAACAGGAATTTGAGTGCCATAGTAAACTATATGCATATTCAGGGAGGTAAAGAAAGACAAAGGTTTTTAAAGGAAAAATGAGAAGGATTACATAATTGTTTTAAAATAACTATCCTTGGCTGCAAGGATCAACAAGAGTGATGACAGTCTGAGGTTGGACAGGCAGTTGCTAGGCAGATGTCCTTGCAGAAGTATTTTTTTGTGTATGTAAGGTTGCAATGGCCTTTGTGCAAGGTTGTGTTTGTTGCAGAGTCTTTTGTAATAGTTTTTGTTATTAGGAATTTATGCATAAGAACCTTCTCTTCATAGCCTTCCTGGGCTCTATTTTTTTTTTTTTTTTTAACATAAGTGACTCCATTTTGAATCTGACAAATTTCACATCTCCCCCATTGATCAAGATCTTTCTCCAAAAGCATCACTAATTAGTTATCCTGTAGTTAGTTAGGTTTTGATCTTCCTCAGTGCCAGGATGGACATGTCCTGGGTTGCCTGTCTGGTCCCACATTGGAGGGAGTGAATGGTGGCTAGGAGTCAGTGTCAACATTTGAGCAACAGGGGAGATCTGAAGAGAGTGATCATCAGGCTAAGTCCACTGTTAAGTTCAATTTTGTCTGCTTCATAGGGGTTTGCTATTGTATCAAAGGGCTGGGCCAGCATTATTCTGCTAGAGTTGTACTTCTGCAAAAATTTAACAAGTGGCAAATGCAAAATTTAAAAATGGAAAATATAAAGTTAAATTAATAACAGTATGACAATCTCAGTTTGCATAATGGCTTTCAGCCATGAATTTAAGCTTGAAGGCAACCAATTGTATAAATCAAATGACCATTATCCTGTCAAGTATAAAAATGTAAACATTAGAAAGGTAAGAATCTCATTATGATATGAAGTCTTGTTCTGATGTCTTGCAAAAAGCTGTCAACAGTGTGAAAATGTCAACTTCTCATCCTGGTTTGCAGTTTGAATGTCTTGGTTATGGCATTGGATGGTTTGGTGAACTTTCTTTGTGGCCCACACATTAGGTACAGGACTTGTTTCTTAAAATTCATGTAGTGTCAGCTTATCGGGCTTTACAAACAGAGAAGTTCTTGTTTTTAGTAATTTTATGGAAGAAAGTTGGATTGGAGGAATCTAGAATTCAAGATCTAGTCTAGTCTGTAGGCAGATAACAAGAACTTGTAAACAATTTACAGAGCTACAATCCATTAACAGGTATATTATAGCTTTTTGTAAGAAACATAACTTTTTCTCTCTACATAGATCACATAGGAATCTCAGATTTAAAGATCTCTTGAGGCTAGGAAGCCAAACTAAGGCAGATTTTAGATTTTACCTACAGTCTTAAGGTTCCTGAGCCTGCCAGGAAGTGACAATTTTTATCTTTGGGAACCTTAGAAACCAGGAATTCTGTGCACATTCTTTTTTCTTTTTTCCCTCCTGTCCTGAAATAATGCAAGCAAATGTGTACATTGTTAAATATGATATTTCAGTCAAAGTTTTGGTAATATAACCAATGTTTCAAATTATATTCTGTTATAAAGAAAGAGCAGATTTTTATTGGATTTATGCAAATAACCATATTGCCATAAGAATACTCATAGATAGTTTCCAAATTTTGGAGGCATCTAGTGGGGAGAAAAGGCAAATATATACATCTTTGTTCACAAAAGTATACTTTACCAAATTGCTGTAAACTATAGATAGTTCAAGAGAGAAAATTTTCTTAAATCTGAAAAACAAAACATTTAAGTAAAGAATCAGCAATGTTTTAAATAAAAGTCATGAAAACATTTTCTTTACCAGCTATTCAATCACACATAGTTAATTTTTGTTTTGTTTGATCTTGATTAGTAGTTTCATGAACTCGTCAGTTTCTTTACTGGAGTTCTGAAAAACTTTTACTTAGTCCATTGATCTTAAAGTTATTAGAAACCTGTATTTAAGAGTATTTCTAGAGTCTTTTCCATGAAAAGCAATTTTGGATGATAGCTCATTGCAGATGCTTTTAGAGAAAAATCAAAAGAATAATTGTGGATAACAAAAACTTAGAATAACCATGGTTCAAGATCTGATGAAAGTTTATTATAATCAACAATGGACAAGGAAATTTAGTTATTTTTGTGGCACATAACACAATATCCAGAATTATGACTGATGTCATATTAGATTTCAAAGAGTTTTATATAATTTTGGAACATTCATATCAATAATACACCCATAAAAGTAACTGACAGAAGATCTAGCATTACTTATCATTCGACATTGTTTCCCACACAATTTACCAAATAAGCCTAATCATATAGTATCTCTACAAGATGAGAGATACATCCTTTGAGACTTTCTAGTGGCCCAACTGGAAAATTCCAAAGTTAATTCTAGGTCAAAAAGACTTAATTTAGAATTTTGATCCTGCAGAAGCATGCCAAGGATGTTAAAAGGTTTAAAACACTTGATTAAAGCAGGATCAGAGGTCACTGTGAAATAATAGCCATTCACTTAACCAGAGTGAAAATCAAAAGACTTAAAAAATGATACAGAAAGTTACATAGATTTAAAAAAACCTTAACACTTTCAAAGCTCAGTTTTCCTAAGTAACCAAAATCTAATGAAGACAACACAGAAACTTACCATTTTTTTGAGACAGAGTCTGGCTCTGTTGCCCTGGCTAGAGTGCGGTGGTGTCAGCCTAGCTCACAGCAACCTCAAACTCCTGGGCTCAAGCGATCCTTCTGCCTCAGCCTCTCGAGTAACTGGGACTACAGGCATGTGCCACCATGCCCGGTTAATTTTTTGTATATATTTTTAGTTGTCCAGCTAATTTCTTTCTAGTTTTAGTAGAGATGGGGTCTCGCTCTTGCTGAGGCTGGTCTCAAACTCCTGACCTCGAGCCATCCTGCCGCCTCAGCCTCCCAGAGTGCTAAGATTATAGGCCTGAGCCACCAGTGCCCAGCCCAGAAACTTATCTTGATAAAACAAATTCTTTGTTTATTTTTAGGTTGGTTACCTAAAGGTAAAAAAGGTAAAAAAAAATCCTGCAGTATGATTTCTTTTCCTTATGGGAAGCCCATTTAGATATCCTGAAATTTGAAACAAATTAAAAATGTACCTGAATTTAATCAGGCCCAGGGAGAATGTGCATCCGAGGTTATGAGTATTTTAGAGGAATGTAAATAAGAAAACTAGTACCTTGAGTAGGGAAATATGTGACTCTGAGTAACAGTGTAGGAAGTTTTCTGGTTACGTGGAATAATTCAGACACATCAGAAAAAGCCAAAAGTACAGAATCAAGCTATACTAGTAGGAGGAAAACATTGCTTTTATAAGTCTTCAAGATAAACATTTAAGCATCAGGTCATAAAAGCAGAAAAAGAGTTACAGGAGTTGACAGAAAAGTTGAAAGAGAGGAAGTTATCCCAGGCCTTCTCAGGGAGAAAGAGCTGAAGGCAATGATGCATAACCTGTAATCACATGCTGCTAGATACAGCAGAAGTTGAACTCTCTCTCTTTTTTTTTTTTTAATTAAAATTAGAGATGGTGTCTCACTCTTACTCAGGCTGGTTTCGAACTCCTGAGCAGAAAAAGAGTTACAGGAGTTGACAGAAAAG
>NW_012148186.1:3256684-3258113 GCF_000956105.1 Propithecus coquereli
ATTGCACCTAATTCCAAATCTATTATTATGGTTTGGGGATTCAATTGAAATCCATTTTCTTCTGCATAAAGACAATGACAAAGTAATAGGTCCACCTAACATAATGCAACTATCCTGATTGTGATTTTCAGGATTTTAGATGTTAGGAATTTTAGACTTTAGGGATTTAGACTTTAGAGATTTTGATCTTTCAGGATTTCAACATTCAGGATTATGGCATTCTGGATTGTGTCTTTCAGGATTATAATTCAAACTCAATGAGTGTATATTATTTCATGTAACATAACATAATTTTAAGATTTCAAATTAAACGAAGGGTTATTTATAAACATTAACCCCATTTATATTTACCTAATTTATTTTTAACAATTATGCCTAGATTACTTATGAAAACTGAGATATTAGACAAAGCTAGTTATCATTTCAAATTATTTTCCTGTTAGCTATTTTTATAGCCTGTGAATATCAGGTGTTCATCTAAGCAAGGGAAAGAAGCCAAATCATTTACAGATGGGCATAACCAAACCAAAATGAAACCAAGATAAATGTTCATAAACATTTTAACCCAGGTACGCAGACCAAACTAAATATTAAGTTAGGCACACAGAACCCAAATTAAACTCACCAGAAAAGACATGCCTTGCAAACAGAACGTAAATTCTGCAGAGACCAGAGTACTCAAACCAGAAGCACATTTGTCCTTAAAGCAGAAAGGACTTGCTAGAAAAGACAGTCTTTTATCATCCTAGAAGGATGTAAGGTCTTTTATTTAAGGTGGTCTTATAACCAAGCCAAATCACAAACAAAGTTGAGAGCTTCTACCAAAAGACAGAGGCTTGGCCTGACAGGAGACTCACCAGGGCAGAAAAGATGAGTTTTGGAAGTGGAGAGATCCCACAGCTCACATACTGGTCTGCATGCTGAGGTATTGCACACTGGTTCCAAGAACCACTGATTCCTTTTCATGGTGATCTTTCTTCAGATCCCAATTCTGACACCATTTATGTCAACCTAAATAACAAACAGAGAGAGAGGCTCTCTAAAAGGAAATGATATTTATTCAGGAATAGAGCACTGCATTGGGAATACTCCGTGCCATAGTAAAACTATGAACGTATTCAGGAAAGTAAAAGAAAACAAAGGTTTTTAAAGGAAAAATGAGAGGGATTGCATAATTGTCTTAAGACAATTATCCTTGGCTACAAGGATCAATAACAAGGATGATGCCCGTCTGAAGCTGGACAGGCTGTTGCTGGGCAGATGTCCTTGCAGAAGTATTTTTTGTGTAAGGTCGCAATGGACTTTCTATAAGATTGTGGGTTTTTTTTTTTTTTTTTGCAGAGTCTTTTGTGATAGTTTTTGTTATCAAGAATTTATATATGAAAACCTTCTCTTAATAATCTTCTCTGGCTCTATTTGTCAGGTTTTG
>NW_012148186.1:3258958-3261600 GCF_000956105.1 Propithecus coquereli
GCATATTATGGGGTACAGATGTTTAGGTTACGTGTGTTGCCCTTGGTTCCCCTCCCTCCAAGTCCGTGTTTCAAATATGTCCATCCTTCGGGTACTGTGAACTTTTTTTATTTCTTGAATTTTTCTCACTGAGTTATTATCCCTTTCTGTTTTATATTTTATTAGCATTTATATTTCACAAACAAATCTAATACAGCAATTCTTGAAAGTAAGGTATGAGATTGAAGAAGAAAATTCTAGGCTTAGGCTTATGGATAATTCTAATAAGGTTATAAAATTATTACATACACTTCATAATTTTTGTACTTATTTAATTATGCCCTCCCCCCTTTGATCTACCACTGTTTGTACCTTGTGATAAACTTATGCAGAACTGTTTAGCATAAAAATTAGCTTATGATTAGCTAACTCCAGTTCTTCCTCAGGCAAGTCATTTTCCATCAGCATTACATCCTAAGGAAGCTTTAACTCGATTTCCTAATACATTGACCATCAGTATCAATATGATAATCTTATTAGCAATGCCAGTGTCACACCATTTTACATAATGGTAGTAGATGAAACCTGCAAAATAAAAATCAACAGATCCAGGCACATTACCAGAGTCCTATTCAGTCATTAACAATTGGTCCAGTTTCATATGGCCATCATTTCATATGACCAACATGTCTCCAGGGATATATATGCCACTGAGGTTTGCAGGCTTCCATTCAACCTGTCAGGTTCCCAAAGCAGGAGTGGTCTTGGCAACATACGGCCTCACCAGTTCAGGCATCTGGAATGACTGAGCTAAGGGAGACAATATCATCTCTTGCCTTGAGCCTCTCTTGGGGTGCAAAAGTAATATTGGATTTTCCTCGTTGCATAACTCATTTATTCACTCATTTAGCCTCAGCTGCTATTCCTCCCTCTGTCCAATTATGTATTTTACACAAGTTTTTCCACCTTTGAAGAGACATGACGTTAAGCCACTGTCCTGATCCAGACTGCCAGCAGCACGACTGTTCTAGCAAGTGTCTGCCCCTCGTTCACTCTTGTTGACATGGCCTAGGGCTACGTAGGTACAGAACTAGCAGGATACCATTATTGCCAGGCAATACTGGTGCATTCCCTGTCAACCCCGACTTTGCCAGATGGGGGAAAGGCACAATCCACCTCATCAGGATCTTAGGAATCCTGATCTAAAAATTTCAAAGGATAATTATAGTTTCTTGTGTAGGGATCATCCCTGCCTTGGTACCTGTAGTTGCAGCCCTGGTCCTGGGATCACTGCGTCAGGTAGGAAAAAAGAAAGTTGAGGTGATGTGGCAAAATAAGATAAAAAGTTGAGGTGATGTGGACAAGAATTGTGTGGTCACACCAGCACCCTCCCACCATGGGAAGATTTCTACAGTCATAGCATCATGTGCCCACTTCATCTTCCTCAGATGCCCCAGGAAAGTGGAGGAATCTATCTTCTGGGAACCCTGACTACCCTCCCCCATTTATGCCTCCACGTACACTGTGAACACGCATTTGCAAAGGCATATAAGCCAGTCCTTCATGCCTTTCTCTCCCCTATTTTAGACAACAAATGCTCAATTGACCATTTGAATTCTCTATCAAACTCTGACTCTGAGGATGAGAGTATGTTCTTTGGTTTGAAGAAATGCGACTTGGTGGCCCAGATTAGTACAGTATCTTTTCTTCAATCTTTTTATAGTATTTTGAGCATTACATCTACCACTGATTATGCAAAGCCCAGTCCAAACTAAGTGTCTATTCCTGTCAGGACCCATTAATAGCCCACAGGGCTACCTACACTGAGGGAGTATAGTTGACTTGCCAACTGTGTGAGAGGCCTTCCCCTTAGGGCATCTGTCCCATGAACACATACAGTCTCTATCTCTGTTACTGGCAAGAAGAAAAGATCTTATTGGCATTTTGTACAAGAGGAATATGTCTAGATTCAGCCCACCTCTGCATTGCTGAAGTACCCCAATGTTTACTCATTTGTTGGGCCCAGTTGGCCACATCAAGCAAGCACACCAAGATATACTCTTGCCAATTCTAATTATCTTCTGATCCTAGAAAGGAGCTCTTCTGACGGGCATCAACATGTCCTATTTTAATGTGCCCCTTAAGTTCCCACAGTGATTTTTATAAAGTCATGCCCTATGTGGGCATCCATTTAGTAGACTGTATTCCATCACCCCTCTACCTGACCATATAGCCAGGCCATTGGCCACTGCTCATGAGTCAGTAAAACCCAAAACCTAAAAGCTTTTATCATTGTCAATTCTCCCGTCACTGCAAGGAAAACAGCATGAAGTTCAGTCCATTGAACTCATTTGTTATCTTCTTCAATCAAACTCTTTCAACCTGCAAATTTTAGTATGGTGGCCTTCCGAACAGGATACTGTTCATCCACCTTGGAACCAGCATCCATAAACCAACCAGCTCTTTGTTGGTTAATACAGATCTGTGAACAGGGCACTGTCCAGGTGGCAATAAGATGCAGAAGCTCCTCAGGTGGTTCCAAAGTCAGTCCTAGAAGAAAAGAGCCTACCTGCTTGTAGATACAATGAGTACCTCTTCCCATTCCCCCAGTAACATGTTCCTGTGTGACTCATTTCCATTTTATTATGGAACGTTGTTGGGCA
>NW_012148186.1:3263544-3266036 GCF_000956105.1 Propithecus coquereli
CAGGTCATGAACCCTTAGCCAACCTTCCTACACTGGCAGGATAATCCCTTTAGGACCTCTCATATTGGGGATAGGCAGTGCTCTGACAACTTACTGGAGCCAAGATGAACCTGGCTTTAAGGCATGACATAGAGCCAAAAAGGAAGTAGTGACCTAGCAGTAAAGATTTGCTAAGCAGATATATTCAATACAAGCCAAAACAAACGGGACAGATAAAACTGGAATAAACAACTAATTCTTCAAGGCAAAGACATAGACATATACCGACAAGAAACAACAGCAAACAGGGAATCATGACCTCCCCAAAAGGACAAAGCAAAAATTCAGCGACTGACCCTAACGAGATGGTAATTTTTGGGCTCTTGGATCAAGAATTGAAAATAGCAGTTTTAAGGAAACTCAGTGACTTCCAAGATAACACAGAAAAGTAATTCAGAAATTTATCATAGAAATTTAATAAAGAGCTTAAAATAATAATAAAAAATCAAACAAAAATCTTGGAACTGAAAAACTCTTCAGAGGCTCTCAACAGCAGAGTGAACCATGCAGAGGAAAGAATCAGTGAGCTTGAAGACCAGCTATTTGAAAATACACAGTCACAAGAGAAAAAAGAGAAAAGAATGAAAAGGAATGAAGCTTTCCTACAAGATACGGAAAATTACCTCAGAAGATCAAACCTAAGATTTTTTTAGTGTTCAAGAGGGAGCTAAACAAGAGCAAGGTGTAGAAGCTTATTCAAAGGAATAATAGCAGAAAAGTTTCAAAAACTTGAGAAAGATATAACTACCCAGGTACAGGAAGGTCTTAGGACACCAAACAAATTCAATCCAAATAAGACTACCCCAAGGCATTTAATAATCAAACTCTCAAAAGTCAAGGACAAAGAGAAGATCCTAAAAACAGTGAGAGATGAGAAGAAAATAACATAGAAAGAGCTCCAATTTGTCTGGGAATGAACTTCTCAACAGAAACCCTGTGGGCCAGGAGAGAGTGTAATGACATTTTCAAAGTGCTTAAAGGAAAAAAACTGCAACCCAAGAATACTGTATCCAGCAAAATTGTCATTCAAACTTGAAGCAGAGATAAAGTTTCACATACAAGGAAAATCTGAGAGAATTCATTACCACCAGATCCATCTTGTAAGAAATGCTAAAGGGAGTTCTTCAATCTGGAAAAAAAAAAAAGAGAAATACTAATGCGCAAAAGAAAACTTTTCAAAGTATAAAATCCTCTGGTAAAATTAAGTACACAGCCTAAGACAGAATATTCTATTATTGTATTTGTGGCACGCAATCCACCCATAACGCTAGTACAAAGCCCAACAGACAAATCTATCAAAAACAATAATAGCTACAGCAACCTGTTAAGAGATAGGTAATTTAAAAATATGGAAATTGAAACAACTAAGAGTCAAAATGTAGGGGGATGGAGTTAAAGTAGAGAATTTCTTTGTGTTTTTTTGCCTTTGTTTTTATTATTTTATTTGTATTTTAAGATAAGTTATCATCTCTTTAAAGTAACATGTTATATTTAAAAATGTTTCTTTGTAAGCCTCATGGTAAACCACAGCACAAAAACATATAATAGATTCACTAAAAATAAAAAGAACAAATTAAACATACTACTAGAGATATTCACTTAACTACAAAAGAAGACAGAAAGAAAGGAAGAGAGGAGTCACAAAACAACCAGAAAACAAGCAACAAAATGGCAATAGTAAATCTTTACTTATCAATAATAACACTGAATGTAGATAGTCTCAATTCTCCAATTAAACAGCAGAGTGACAGAATAGATTTTTTAAAAAGACCCAACTATATGCTCCCTTTAAGAAACTTACTTCACCTATTAAGACACATAGACTGAAGATGAAGGGGTGGAAAAAGATATTCCATGCAACTGGAAAGCAGAAAAGAGCAGAAGTAGCTATACTCATGTTGGATAAAACAGACTACAAATAGATTGTTATAAAAAGACAAGAAAGGACACTATATAATGATAAAGGGTCAATTCAGCAAGAGGATATAACAATTATAAATATCTATGCACCCAACATTGGAGTTCCCAAGTATATAAAGCAAATATTAATAGATCTAAACGAAGAGAAAGACTGCAATACAATAATAGTAGGGAACTTTAATACCCTACTCCCAGTGATGGACAGATCATCCAGACAGAAAATCAACAAAGAAACATCAGAGTTAAACTACACACTAGATCTAATAGGCCCAGCTGACATTTATAGAACATTTCACCCAACTGCTGCAGAATACATTCTTTTCATTGGCACATGGAACATTTTCCAAAATGGATCATATCTGAGGCCACAAAACAAGCCTGTATAAATTTAAAAAAGTAGAAATCCTATCAAGTATCCTCTCTGACCATAATGGAATAAAAGTAGAAATCAATAATGGGAGGAACCTTGGAAAGAAAATACACAAACACATGGAAATTAAACAACATGCTCCTGAATGACCAAAATGTCAATG
>NW_012148186.1:3266086-3267926 GCF_000956105.1 Propithecus coquereli
ACAGGGCTACCCACACTGAGGGAGTATAGTTGACTTGCCAGCTGTGTGAGAGGCCTTCCCCTTAGGGCATCTGTCCCATGAACACATACAGTCTCTATCTCTGTTACTGGCAAGAAGAAAAGATCTTATTGGCATTTTGTACAAGAGGAATATGTCTAGATCCAGCCCACCTCTGCATTGCTGAAGTACCCCAATGTTTACTCATTTGTTGGGCCCAGTTGGCCACCTCAAGCAAGCACACCAAGATATACTCTTGCCAATTCTAATTATCTTCTGATCCTAGAAAGGAGCTCTTCTGATGGGCATCAACATGTCCTATTTTAATGTGCCCCTTAAGTTCCCACAGTGATTTTTATAAAGTCATGCCCTATGTGGGCATCCATTTAGTAGACTATATTCCATCACCCCTCTACCTGACCATATAGCCAGGCCATTGGCCACTGCTCACGAGTCAGTAAAAACCAAAACCTAAAAGCTTTTATCATTGTCAATTCTCCCGTCACTGCAAGGAAAACAGCATGAAGTTCAGTCCATTGAGCTGATTTGTTATCTTCGTCAATCAAACGCTTTCAACCTGCAAATTTTAGTATGGTGGCCTTCCGAACAGGATACTGTTCATCCACCTTGGAACCAGCATCCATAAACCAACCAGCTCTTTGTTGGTTAATACAGATCTGTGAACAGGGCACTGTCCAGGTGGCAATAAGATGCAGAAGCTCCTCAGGTGGTTCCAAAGTGAGTCCTAGAAGAAAAGAGCCTACCTGCTTGTAGATACAATGAGTACCTCTTCCCATTCCCCCAGTAACATGTTCCTGTGTGACTCATTTCCATTTTATTATGGAACTTTGTTGGGCACTGCCTTGTTAGAGTATTTCTTTCATACCACCCAAGACATGGATATTTCAGGTTTTAGGAATATTTTATGTCCTTCAGTTATAGGAGCAGTCTCTATTAATGACCAATAATAAGCCAGTAGTTGTTTCTCTATTGGTGTATATCTTGCCATGCCATCCAGGAATGTTCTGGTACAAAATTACATTGGTCATCTGTGGGTGGTATTCACAGCCTTCTGCAATATCCTCCAGTCTACAAAAGTGTGTGTTACAGACACTTTCAAAATCGTGTGTGTATATGGATCATAGGGACAAAAAAAGCTTTGAAAGAGAAACTACATTTTGCAATTTAGACATGGCTGGATTTTGTTTGGGTCCTCATTTAAATATAGTATTCTTTTGGGTAGTTTTATGAATAGTAGCTAGCAATATTTCCAAATGTGGAATATGCATCCTCCAAAATCCAAATGTACCAATGAAACATTGGACTTCTTTGTTTAGTTCAAGGGATAGGTAATGAAATCAGTTTATTTTTACTTGCCTATGTAATGTCATATGTGGCACCTGCCCAGGTTATTCCTAAGAATTTTACTCATTGGGCAGGTCCTTAGACCTTTGCTGAATTTATCAGCCAACCTCTGCTGGTCATGTGTGTCATACCTACATTTAGGTCAATCCTCACTTGGTCTTCAGTTTCAGATATTATCATGATATCATTAATATAGTGTGCTATTACATGTAGAACCTAAATCAGTCCAAATCCTTTTTAACCAAATTATGACAGTAGCTAGTGAATTCAAATAATTCTATAGAAATTCAGTAAATATAATTCTTCCTACATAAAGGCAAACTGCAGCTGGTTGTTTTCCAAGACTGAACAGAAAAAAAGGCTTTGGAGATATCAATCACCGATATCCAGTCTCTTAAGCCTGCTGTACTTTTTGTGCTACTAAATAAACTCTATCAGGACTATTGATGGTATGAGTAGTATTACTTTATTCAAGCTT